>NW_028327176.1:184066320-184369350 GCF_987537825.1 Furipterus horrens
ATACTGTTTTTCATAGCGACTGCACCAATCTGTACTCCTACCTACAGTGCACCAGGGTTCCCTTTTTCCACATCCTTAACCAGCACTTGTTTATTGATTTGTTTATGATAGTAATTCTGACTGGTGTGAGTTGGTATCTCACTGTGGTTTTTATTTGGATCTCCCTGATAACTACTGATGTTGAACATTCTTTCATATGCCTATGGGACCTCTGTATGTCTTCCTTGAAGAAGTGTTTATTTAGGTCCTTTGCCCATTTTTAAATTGGATTGTATGTCTTCTTGGTGTTGAGTCATATATTTTGAAGATCAAACACTTGTCTGAGATATCATTTTCAAATATGTTTTCCCATATGGTTGGTTCCCTTTTCATCTTGCTGATGTTTTCCTCCACTGAATGAGAAAACTGCAGCCAACATCATACTCAATGGACAAAAACTGAAAGCTTTTCCTCTCAGATCAGGAACAAGACAAGGATAGTCACTCTCTCCACTTCTATTCCACAATTTTTTTAAAGTTCTAGCCACAGCAATCAGACAAGAAATAGAAATAAAAGGCATTCAAATTAGAAAAGAGGAAGTAAAACTGTCATTATTTGCAGATGACATGATAGTATACATAGAAAACCCTATAGACTTTGGAAAAATAGCAGGGTACAAGTCAATATACAGAAATCAAAGGCATTTCTGTACATCAACAATAAAATATCAGAGATAGAAACTAGAAAAAATCTTATTTATATAACAACAAGATAAAAAAAAGTATTTAGGAATAAACTTAACCAAGGAGGTAAAAAAACCTATACTCAGAAAACTACATAACATTGAAGAAAGCAATTAAGGAAGATACAAATAAATGGAAGCATATACCATGTTCATGAATGGGAAGAATCAGCATCATTAAAATGTCCATACTACCCAGAGCAATTTATAGAGTTGATGCAATCCATATTAAAATACCAATGGCATATTTCACAGACCTAGAACAAATACTTCGAAAATGTATACGGAACAAAAAAGGACCCTGAATAGCCTCAGGAATCTTGATAAAAAGGAACAAAGTCAGAGGAATTACAATACTTGATATTAAACTATACAACAAGGCCAGTGCAATCAAAACAGTCTTGTACTGGCATGAGAGCAGACATGTATATCAATGGAACAGAATGGGGAGCCCAGAAATAAACCCAGGTCTCTATGATCTACTAATATTTGACAAAAGGTGAAGGAGCATAAAATGACGTGAAAATAGCCTCTTCAACAAATGGTGTTGGGAGAACTGGACAGGGACATGCAAAAAAAAAAAAAAAAATGAAACTAGATGACCAACTTACACTATATGCCAGAATAAACTCAAGATAGATAAAAGACTTAAATGTAAGCCATGACACCATAAACATCATAGAGGAAAATATAGACAGTAAAATTTCAGATACCCCACATAACAATATTTTTGCCAATATATCTCCTAGGGCAAGGGCAATAAAGGAAAGAAGAAACAAATGGGACTACATCAAATTAAAATATTATATATGACTTAATATCTTTCTATGTGCCTACCTTCAGCTATAGCTGAATGGATATAAAGCTTTTATTTTTGAAAAAAATTGTCAATAATTAAGATGTGGAAGGGAAATAAAAAATAAATGCTCTTTTCAGTCAACTATAAAATCAACCAATTTAATTTTAGACAAGAATTTATTATTTTACCTATGATCTGGTATATTTATTTTTATTTTTTACCTCGGGGAATCTTAGCATTTTCTCTGATGTTTCTCAGGATAAATGTTTTAATCTTTTGGAAACTTCATTTGATTATATATACAATCATCAAATTATCAGGTTACATGCATTGTATTTTGGGATACATAATGTCTTTGTATATTAAAAAGCCTTAATAGTAGTGTTATCATTCAACCAAGGATGATTCTCTAGGAACCATAATTTTCAGGCAGACTTTTAGGAGCCCTGTGGCTGCAAGTTACAGCACTCAACCCATCATAGCTTGTCTCTACTCTTCAGACTCACTGCAAAAGCACCCCAGGTGGCTGGCTTGGTCATTTTTTTAGCTTTTTAGTTTCGCATTTTGTTATTTCAGTCCCTGGAGAGACTCAGTTATGCTCTCTCTGGCTCCATGTCTACACATTCAGGGCAAGGTTCTCACTGGCCCAGTCCAGTTTAACTCAATTGTCCATCCTTGGATCAATCCCCTGAACCAGAGAGTGAGGCCACTATATAATAACATGTAGTTTTAATCCAAGTATGAGAATAGATGGTAAGAAAAGGTGTCATTTGTACAAAGGCTTGATGGGAAGGGTCATGGCCAGTTGACCTTTGCCATCACCATCTTTCACGCAGTATCTTGGACAGAACCTGAGTTCATGATATGACTTGAATTTATTTTGTCAGTAAAGTTCCCAATTATCTTATAGACAAAGTTGCAGAAAATTCTGTGAAGGAAAAGTTCCACCACTTTAGTCAATGCCTGGATATACGCATCATTTAATTCCGACAATAGCCTGGCAGTCCTCATTTTACAATGGCTGAAGTTACAGCTCTGAGACACAAGGGATCCAGCTGATCTTGTGGCCAGGACCAAAACAACAAATTGCTCAAAGGGAAAGCCTGTGGCATATTCACCATTAAGTTGTTTAAAAGAAATTTCTTTCCAGAACATTTGTACTAAATTCAGATCCATCTTTCTTAATCATTTCAATATTGCAAGGTTTCATTTCAGGGTTAATCCAACTTATTTGTTCAGCCCAAGACTGCCATTAGAAACAGATGAAATTTGCCTTGCTTTTTCTAGTGCTGCTTTCCAAGACATTTCTCCATTTTCATCTCTTCTGTTGTGTTCACATTTTTGTACAAATGATAACCATCTGACAATCATATTTATCCTAACATCTTGATTGTTAGTGCATAACCCTTCTTAAAGTAGCTGCATTGTAGGATGTCATTTAATAATCATATATACACAGCAAAAAGGGTAACTTATCATTGGTTACTTTCTCCTTAAAGATATAAGATATACATTATGTTTTCAATAGAAGTCTGTTAATTGAGAGGAATTATTCAAAAACAAGTGTTTACTGAAAATTTTTTATTTATAAGTTTAAAATACATTTGTAACTTTTGATCTATAATTTATGCACATAAGAAAAGGTAGAACATTTACAATTCTGGCAAATAAATTGATAATTATAATGATGTCTATGATAGAGATTAAATGACTATCATCAACTGTTATCTTAATAAGAAGTCAAAATAGTCACTGAACTCCTATAAGAGAAGAACACGATACCTTACTCTGAGCAGGCAACTCCCTAAATAATAAATATTGAAAACTTGTTTCTGGGCTAAAAGAGGAATGTAGCATATTGCTGTGCCCCTGTTTACCATCAGGGTAATGACAATGTTTGTGCATCAGTGGGAAAGGTACTTTGGGATGATGGGATAGGTGCTTCCAGGAAAGAACCATATACTCTCTTCTGCTAGAACATCAGACTGCTCTGTGCACCTATTCGCTTATGGCTTTTTCCAACACACGTACAGAGAAGACAATGCCACTGGCCTCAGGCACAAGGGGCTCTACTCGAATTTCTTTTTGTAAACTCTGTTACCTGTATAGGGAGCATTTTAATTATAAGAATCTTGAACCAGATCTTCACTTCAATTTGAAAGTTAAGTTCTGGTGCAGTTTCATCTTTGACAGTATCTACACAGGTACTTTTTTCACTTCTGCCCTGGTTCTGGCATTGGTTCCTTGGCAATGTGATGGAGCGGAAGGCACACAGGCTTGGAATCTGGTCAGACTATTTTCCCAGCCCTGAATTCACACCATACTTTCCCTGTGATGCTGTACAAGTTAACTGACTTTTCTCAGATGTGGCTATTACATTTTCAAAATAATGGTAGTAACACCTACCTGACAGGGCTAAAGAGAAGCTTATGAGAGATATTTTTAAATAAATAAACAAACAAATATTTTTTTAAAATATTTTTTAAAAGTCTATTAAAAAAATTAAAAGCGTGTGAGTAAGATAGCTAGACTTGTGTTTGGCTAATAGTAGGTATTTTAGATATCCAGTGTTTCTTCAGTTTCATAAATCTACGTATTATGTGCTAAGTGATTAGCTGGGTCCCAAGATTTGTAAGTGAACAAAACAGGTACAGCCCCCAACTTCATAGAAACCATACTCTATCAGGATATTGTGTGATCATAATCACAGAAATATATGCAATTAGCACTTTGGGTAGCGTCTAAGAACAATGCTGGGTGATAGGAATGCAAGTAACACCACGACCAGGTGTGGGCAGCACAGAGCAAACTTTAAACTCAAATCCAAGGATTGAGAGGGAGAGAAAAGGAGTGGAAGGTCATCTGGGCAGAGGGAACAGCAAGTGGAAATGGTGGAGACTGGAGAATAAGTTTAGAAATTGAGAGCAACACGACTGGGAGAAATGGAGATGCCAGATCTGGTCTGGGCTGGTAGACCTAGTTGAGAGCTTGAGCTGCTGGCCTGGGAATAATGAGACATCATTAAAGATTTCTGCCAGGGTATGATGAGGTTCTAGTATGGGTAACCATTTGGGGTTGGCCACAGCAACTCAGAGTGGCTGCTCTTAATGAATGGACTAACTAGATAGGCAGCCGTTGTGGGCTGACCATGAGGAAAGTTGGTAACTTGGACTGGAGTGCTAGAACTATAGATGAAATGAGGACAACAGAGGTGAGGTCATCTTGACTTGGTAAGGGATCAGATGAAATAACAACATTGACAGTGGTGATTTTGTGTTCACTTTGTGTCTTCTATCTAAGATCATCTCTGCTACACACTCATATGCTGGGCTTTTCATTATCCTCACAGAATACAACACATATTCATTTGGCAGAACAACCAGGACTGAACTAACATGATGCTACTTATAGTATTTGTATATTTCACTTGCTTTGAATATTTTCCTATAAATTGTTTGTGTTTTATTACCCCAGCAACCCTGACTGGTTTGGCACAGTGGATTGAGCGTCGGCCTGAGAGCTAAGTGTCGCTGGTTCGATCTTCCAGTCAGGGCACATCAGAGAAGGAAAACTCTGACTCCAAAAAACCTCCGCTGCCTTGCGGCATACCTCTTCGGGGGAAAGGCTAAGGGAGTAAACCCCGACAGAGAATCCGGAGCCGGAGTCCCTAAGGCGGTTTGACGTTGTAGTCAACACCGGCAACTCCTGCGGCGCACCTGAAGCCAAGCTGTGTTGACTCCGTCTTTCCCTTGGACCCTTCAGCTGCGAAGAGAGGGGGGGTCTGCTGCATGGGCAACAGCAGACCCTCCATGTCACCCTGCCCAGGCTCTGTAGCTTCATCGCAAGATGTCGATTCAACACGGGAGGAGACAGATGCCGTGTCACTCCCGAGTCGGACTGCACAGCCATTCTCGGCGGTGCAGATAGACTCTTGGGAAGCTACACCGTCGTCTCTCGAGACGGACGGCTGCTGATACGATACGAATCTAAGGACTTGTAAACTAAAGGAGAAATTTATGTCTCCCAAACACCTGATTTACAATGGTTGCACAGGAGAGTAAGGTCCTAAGTTCAGGAACAAGTCAAGGAGGCCCACTTTTGTGATTTCTATCTACCATGGAGGTTCTAGCCAGAGCCATTAGACAAGAAAAATAAATAAAGGTCATCCAGATTATAACAGAAGAATGAGATACCTCATGCCTCGGTGGAATGTAAAATAATACAAGGGTTATGAAAAACAGCTTGGCAGTCCCTCAAAATTATTAAACATACAATTACCATATGATCAGCAATTCTACTATATGTAAACCCAAAGTAATCAAAACATATTCAGACAAAAACTTCATTGTGAATTTTTATAGAAGCGTCATTCAAATGTCTTTCAACACTATGTGGTATATCTGTATAGTGGACTATCACTCAGTTAGAGAAAGGAATGAAATACACATGCTACAATATGGATGAACCTTAAACACATTATTTTAAGTGAAAGAAGTCAGGCACAAAACACCAACAATTGTATAATTTTATTTATGAAATATGTTCAGAATAAGTAAATATGGAGATAGGAAGTTGATTAGTGAATTCCAGAAGCTGGGGATATTAGCAGATGGAATGATGGGGTTCCTTTTAGGGAGGGTGATAAAAATTTGGTATAGTAGTGATTGAAGATGTGTTGCACAGTTTTATGAATATATTTTAAAAACCCTGTAACTTATATATTAAATAGTGAATTTTATGATTGTGAATTGTATCTCAAAAAAAATAATAATAAAAACAAAAACAAAAACAGAAAAAGCCATACTGCCCTTGTTCAGGTGGCTCAGCTGGTTGGACCATTGTCCCATACACCAAGAGGTAGTGGGTTTGATTCCCGGTCAGGGCACAAACTTAGGTTGCAAGTTAGACCCCTAGTTGGGGCACATATGGGAAGCACTAATCAACTTTTTCTCTTATATCAGTGTGTTGTTGTTGTTTTTCTCTCTCGCTCTCTCTCCCTCCTCTCTAAAATCAATGAATGTATCCTTGGGTGGGGAGTTAAGAAAGAAAACCATGCCATTTGACACATAATAAATTTTCTACACTAAAATTAAAAAGATAAAATGTTTTTAGATATGCAAAGGCTAAAAGAATTAAAGACCAGCAAATCAGCATTCTAAGAAAAATTAAGTAAAGCCCTTCTATCAGATAAATATATATTTCTACACAAAGAATGTAAGAGACTAGAAATGGCAACTTTGTGAATAAGTAAATGTATAAAGAAATTTTCTGATTGTGTAAATCTCTTAGATGATAAAATAATGTAGCATATATCAGTAAAATGAATGAGAAAAGCACAAGGCTTGTAGCAAAGAAATAGTAGGTTTTATACTATATAAAAAGGAGTGTAATACTATTTGAACTAGACTCAAATAAGTAAAAGAGAAATAGTGTAAATCTCAAAGCGACAACTAGCATAACCAAATAGACTAGTAGCTAATTAGCTAACAAATTAGATAAAGAGGAATCATAAAATACACACTCCAAAAGAAAACAGAAAGAGGACAAGGGAAACAAAACACAGATGGGGCAAACAGAAAACAAATGTCACGATGGTGGCATCTAACCATATTAGTAATCACATTAAATTTAAATGGCCTAATCATCACAATTAGAAGGCAGAGATTATTAAGTTATAAAAAAATTACTTGACTATATTCTGCTTAGAAGAAATGCACTTCAATGACAAAGACAAAGATAAGTTAAAAGCAAACAGATGTAAAGAATAAACTATGCCTATATTAATGCAAACAACAACAAAAATCTGGAGTGCCTATTTTAGTGTTATACGATGTGTTTTCATAGCAAAGACTTTACCAGGATTACAAAAGTGATTTGTAAATGATAAAGGGGTAATTTTACCAAGGCAGCATGAATATTCTAAATGTTTATGGAGCTAAGAACAGAGTTCAAAACATAAAAAGCAAATATTGGTAGATTTGTAAAAAGAAATAGACAAATCCATAATTATATTTGGAGATTTCAATACTCATCTCTCATTCATAGTACAAGTGGATAGAAATCAGTGAGAAGAAAATACGAACCACACTATTAAACAAATTGACCTAATTGACATTAATAAGACATTATTTCAAAGAAAGCAAAATTTACCATCTTTTCAAGTAGACATGAAACATTTATCTAGATAGATCATAGTCTGGGCCATAAGATAAATATTCAATAAGTTTGTAAGGATTACCATAAAATTATCGCCCATCACCACAATGAAATTAGAAATTAGTAACAGAAAGATTCTAAAATATTGAGAAACTAAATAACACACTTAAAAATAACCCAGGGAGCAAAGAGGAAATCAAAAAGAAAACTATAGGCATTTAAAAATAAATGAAAATATCAGAATTAGTGGGGTGCTCTGAAGCAAAACATGGAGGGGAATGTGTAGCACTGAACACCTGTACTAGAAAAAGTTACAGTGATTGCAGCTGCCATTTTAAGAATCTAGGAAAAGAAGAGCAAATTAAACTCAAAGTACAGATACCTGCAAAAAAATGAAACTAGAAAACTTTCTTACAACATACACCAGAGTAAACTCAAAATGGATTAAAGACTTAAGTGTAAGACTCAAAACTGTAAAAATCATCAAGATAACATAGGCAGTAAAATCTAGGACATTTCTCATAACGATATTTTTCTGATGTATCTCCTCAGGAAAGGGAAACAAAAGAAAAAATATATAAAAATGTGACTACATCAGACTAAAAAGGTTTTGTACAGCAAAGGGAACAACCAACAAAATAAAAAGACAACTCACTGAATGGGAGAACATATTGCCAATGATATGCAGAGGGTCCCAAAAAACCAAAAAATAGAATTTGTTTACAAAAATTGTGTATTTATTTTTACATGTTGAAACATCAGCCACTTTCAAAGTACTCTCCATTTGATGCAATAAAATACCCCTATTGAGACATTTTTCCACTGCTCAAAACAGTTTTTGAACTCATCTATTTTGATGCTTTTTAGTGCTTCTGCCATTTTTTGTTTCACCTCTTCCACATCAGCAAAACATTTCCATTTGAATAGTTTTTCATCCAGGGAAACAAACAAAAAAAGCATTGGTTGGGGTGAGATAAGGTGAATAGGGGAGGTGGGATAAGGGAATCATGCTGTTTTTGGTCAAAAACTGCTGAACACTCAGTGTGGTATGGGCAAGTGCACCCGCAAATCACCCATTATGAAATGGGAAAACACATTGAGAGTCTTCCAAAAAAATTCACTGAAGCCAAACGCAGCCTCTCACAACAATGCCGGCTGATACACTAATACAGATGGCTTCCTAGAATACTCACCTAGCAGAACAAACATGTATTACAAGAGACTTGCCCTTCAGAAGATAATTCTGGTATTTTTGGGGGGTCCCCCCCTCATATATATGGCAAGGTGTTAACATCCAAAATTTAGGAAGGACTTAGAAACTCAAGACCAACAAAACAAACAATCTAATTTAAAAAATGGGCAAAGGGCTTGAATAGACACTTCTCCAAAGAAAACATAGAGATGGCCAATAGACATATGAAAAGACATTCAACATCTCTAATCATTAATGAGATGCAAATTAAAACCACAATGAGATACCATCTCACACCTGTCAGAATAGCTATCATCAATAAGTCAACAAACAACAAGTGCTGGCGAGGATGTGGAAAAAGGGAACCCTCCTTTCACTGTTGGTGGAAATGCAGACTGGTGCAGCCACTGTGGAAAACAGTATAGTTACCTCAAAAAATTAAAAATGCAATTAGCTGATGGCCCAGCGATCCCATTTCTGAGAATTTATCTGAAGAAATTTGAAACACTAATTCAAAAGAATATAGGCACCCCTATATTCATTGCAGCATTGTTGACAATCGCCAAGATTTGGTAGCAGCCCCAGTGCCCATCAGTAGATAAGTGGATAAAAAGGCTGTGACATTTACATAATGGAACATTGCTCAGCCATAAAAAAGAAGGAAAGCTTACCTTTCACAACAACTTGGATGGGCCTAGAGAGTAGTATACTAAGTGAAATAAGACAGTCAAAGGAAGAAAAATACCATATGATATCACTTCTATGTGGAATCTAATGAACAAAATGAACAAAATAGAAACAGACTCATAGACACAGAGAACAGAACAGCTGTCAAGAGAGAAGGTTGAGTGGGGGGCTGGGAAGAAAAAGGTGAAGGGATTAAGGAAAAAAGCTCATAGACACAGACAACACTATGATTAGCAGAGGGCAAGGAGGCGGGGCAAGTAGGAAAGGGTAAGAGGAGATGAACAGTGACTGAAGACTTGGGTGGTGAACACACGGTACCGTATACAGATGATGTGTTATAAATAGAATTGTACATTTAAACCTATATAATTTTATTAACCAATGTCACCCCAATCAATGCAATGAAACTTTAAAAACACCAAAGTAAACAGAAGAGAGTAAACCATTTTTAAAAAACAAAGTAAATAATACATAAAATCTGAGCTCAAGATATTATTTGAAAAGATCAACCTAAGTGATAAATCTCTCATCAGCTTGATTAGTAAAATAATGAGAAGACACAATCTACCAATATCAGGAGTGAGGTAACTGTCATCAGTACAGATTCTACAAATATTAAAAGGATAATATGATGACCTATTTATTCCAATAAGTTCAGTAAATTAGAATGAAAAGATTCCTTTGAAACATAAACTACTAAAGCTCACCCAAGGAGAAAATAATAACCTGAATAGTCCTATACCTATTGAGAAATATGTATTTTAACATTCTCCTCCCACCTCAAAAAACAAAAACACAACCCTAGATTCTCATGGCTTCCTTGGACAATTCTAGCAAACATTAAAGGAGGAAATAATACCAGTTCTATACAAACATCCAGAAAATTGGAAAGGAAAGACTATGTCCCAAGGACATTGTAGGAAAATTAGATCCATCCCTCATGAATACAAATGCAAAAATTCTTAATATGTAGCAAATTCATTCCAACAATATATAAAAAGCATAACACATCATGACTAAGTAAAATTAACCTGAAGAATGCACAGTTCCTTTAACATTTGAAAGTCAAGCAGTGAAATTCATCATATAAAAAAAACCCTCAAGAATATCTATATAATCACATAGAGGAAAAAAATTGACAAAATTCAACATCCATTCCTGATTTAAAATAAAAAGCTTTGAAGAAAACTGATAATAGAAAGAAACTTCAACTTGATAAAGAGAATCTATTAAAAATCCACAACTAACATTACTGTGAATGCTTTTCCCTTAACATCTGGAACAAGTCAAGGATGTCCTCTTTCAGCATTTCTATTGAAAATTATATTGAAGGTTAGCCAGTGTTATATGGCAAGAGAAAAGAAAAAGCATAGAGACTGTAATGTAAGAAATAAAACTATTTTCAGAAGACAAGATCATTTACATAGAAAATCTGATAGACCTAATAATAATTAATTGAGTTCATCAAGGCTGTAAGATATAATAAGATCAATCAATTGCACTTTGATATATTTACCATAAACAATTAAATTGAAATTAACAATACCATTTACAGTAAGGTTAAAATATAAAATATTTAGGGATAAATCTGAGACAATGTGTACATGTACAATTAAAATCATTCCTAAGAGAAATTTTAAAAGATGTAAATAAATGCAAGAACTACATCTGCAGGGTGGAGAACTCAATAGTATTGTCTGTCTCTTAATCTAACCCAGCAGATTCATCAATTGCAATCTCAATCAAAACCCCATTATGTTTTTCATAAAAATTATCAAGCTAATTGTTGAAATGCAAAGGACCTAGGATATAAATTACTTTTTAAAGAAAAAATAAAAAAGGACGGTCAATACCTGATTGTAAGACAGTATAGAGCTAGTTATCACAGCAGTGTGGCTTTGGAGTCCCAGACAAACAGATTTAATTAAATATGGTCCTGAAATAGTCTCTCATATTTATGTAACACGGAATTTTGACCAAGATGTGAGGACATTTCAGTAGAGAAAGAACAGTCCTGTCAACAAATAATTCTGAAATAAGTGGATACTCATTTTGATGCATAGCTCCCACCATAATTAAAATTTAACTGCAAATATATCTAAATATAAAATTGAAAACAATAATACTTCTAGGACAAAACGTAGGTAAAGGTATGTATACTGTTAGGCTAGGTAGATTTCTTAAATACAACACCAACATGCTCCATAAGAGAAATATAATTGATCATTTGGATTTCATCAAAATAAAATATCTTACAGAAACTCTGTAAGACTCATTCTAAGGAACCGCTTGTATTCAGAATGTATACTCCCAAATATCAATAAGAAGAAAACAACATAATTAAAAAAAATCATTTGATCAGACATTTCACCAAAGAAAATGTATGGATATGACAAACCTGAAAAATGTTAATCATTAATCATTAGGGAGATGTAAACCACAAGATACTACTATACACTTATTACAATGGCTAAAATTAAAAACTATACTGAGTGTTGATGAGAACATGATGTAAACAGAACTTCTATATGCTGCTGAGAATGTAAAATAGTATAGCCACTTTGGAAAATATTTTGGTATTGTCTGAAGAAGTTCAACACACATTTACCAGATAATCCAACCATTCCACTACTAATTATGTTACCCAAGAAAATAAAAAGATACCACTTACAAAGACTTATATGTAAATGTTGCCTTTAAAAAAAATTATTATTTTTTTACTTCCGGCCAAGATGGAGGCCTAGACAGACATGCTGTGTCTTCCTCCACAACTAAGAAGGAATACAACTACCTCAAAACTAGAGACAATCAGAAGTTCCAGAAAATCGAGCTGCGTGGAAGTTCAACAAACAAAGATATAAAGAAGAAATACTCATCCGGACAGGTAGGAGGGGCGGAGAGGACACGGTATGGTGGTGGCAGCAGCGGTGGCAGCAGCAGGCCGGCAGAAAATGCAGTCACATATTTTAAAAAGTAGGGAGGGACACCTGGGGAGCACTCCCAGCACCAGACCAGACCTCACAGCTCATGGTTCCAGTGCCAGGAACTTTAATAAAGCCTCATTGCTTCTGACTGTGCAAACCAATGGGGGTTGGGGCAGAGGAAGAAACTGCTGGTCTCTCATCAGAGTCCGCTTGTTTAAAGGTCCCCCCCAGTCCTAGAACACGGGCAGACCCCCCCCACTCTGGGAACAACAGCCAGGGCAACAGCTAGAGCAGCACCAGGCCCATGCGGAAGTGGGAGAATTGCCTGGAAAAGGGACAAGTGCTGAGCAAGCAGCATTGTTCCTTCTCAGACCCCTCCCCCCACACAATGCCATAATGGGGTGAAACGGGTCACTCTGTACTGAAGAATCCCTAAGGCTCCGCCCCTTACAACGTAACAGGTGCAACAGCTCTACCCAAGACACAGAGGACAACAAACACAGGAGCCTGTCAAGATGAGGAGAGAGAGAAGTATGGCCCAAAAGAGGGAACAAATCAAGGTTCCAGTGGGAGAACTAAGCGATGAGGAGACAGCCAACCTAACAAATGAGGATAGCGCCAACCTAACAGACACAGAGTTTAAAACACTGGTGATAAAGATGCTCAGAGTTGACAGATATGCTTAGGCATGGCAAATGCATAAGAGAGGAAGTGAAGGCTATGCTAAATGAAATGAAAAAAATCCACACAAAACCAATGGTGAAGAGAAGGAAACCGGGGTTCAGATCGATGATTTGGAATATAAGGAGGGAAAAAAAAGTCAACCAGTACAAAATGAGGGAACAAGAATTGAAAAAAAAAAAAATGAGGAAAGGCTTAGGAACATCTGGGACAACTTTAAACGTGCCAACATCTGAATCATAGGGGTGCCAGAAGAAGAGGAACAGCAAGAAATTGAAAGCTTATGTGAAAAAATAGTGAAGGAAAACTTTCCAAATTTGGTGAAAGAAATAGACATAGAAGTCCAGGAAGCACATTCCCAAAGAAGCTAAACCCAAAGAGAACCCCACCAAGACACATCACAATTAAAATGCTAATGGTTCCAGATAAAGAATCTTACAAGCAGCAAGAGAAAATCAGAATTACCTACAAAGTGGTGCCTGTAAGACTCTCAGCTGATTTATCAAAAGGAACTTTGCAGGTAAGAAGGGACTGGCAAGAAGTATTCGATGTGATGAAAAGCAAGGACCTACAACCAAGATTACTCTATCCAGCAAAGCTATCATTTAGAATGGAAGGGCAGATGAAGTGCTTCCCAGACAAGGTAAAGCTAAAGGAGTTCATTATCACCAAACCATTATTATACAAAATGTTTAAGGACTTAAGAAAAAGATCAACACTATGAACATTAAAATGACAACAAACTCACAACTATCAACAACTTAATCTAAAAAATGAAAACAAAATCCAACTAAGCAAACCAGAATAGGAACAGAATAGGTGTGGGGATCACTTGCAGGGTTATCAGCTGGAGGGGGAAGAGGAAGAATTGGGGAAATGGTGCAGGGATTAAAGAGCATAATTGGTTGGTACAAAATAGACAGAGGGAAGTTAATAATGTAGGAAAGGGTGAAGCCAAAGAACTTATATGCACGACCCGTGGACATGAACTAAGGGCACGGGGGTGATTGCTGGAGGGAAGAGGGGTACTGGGGAGAGGGAAGCAAAAAGAAAATGGGACTACTTAACAACATAATCAAAATATACTTAAAAAATATAATATTTGAAGTAAAAAAAATAATGTAGCAGAATACCTAGTCACTACTATAAAATAAAGCTGTGCAAAATACAGTTGAAAAAAAAATTTTGATAACTTAAAAATTTATTTAGAGAGGGGGAGGGAAAAAGGGAGAGAAATATCAGTGACCACAACCCACACATGCCCTTCAGGGAACCAAACTGGTGACCTTCCAGTCCACAGGCCAGCGCTCAATCCACTGTGCCAAACCAGCAAGGGCAAGTCTCTTTATTCCTAATAGCAAAATACTGGGTGGAAAAACCAAATGCCCATTAATAGGTGAAAACATAAACAAATTGGCATATCTGACTGTATACTACTTATTAATGAAATGAAATGAAGACTTGGTCCACACAAAATGGATCAATCTCCAAGTAATGTTTAGTTAAAGCAGTCAAAGATCATACCCTTATGATCCCATTTATATACTTTTCTAGAAAAAGCAAATGAATCTGCAGTGACAAAAAGATCAGTGATTGCCTGGGGAGCTACAGGAGGGATAACAGGCAGGAAAAAAAAAACAAGGGATCAGTTTTATTATCTTAATTGCGGTGATGGCTTCATATGTATGTATAACAGAGCACCACATTATAAACTTTTTTTAATTTTATTTTTAGAGATGGGAAGGGAGGGATAGAGGGAGAGAAACATCAATGTGTGGTTGCCCCTCTCACACCTCCAATTGGGGACCTGGCCTGCAACCCAGGCATGTGCCGTGACTGGGAATCAAACCTGCAATCCTTTGGTTCGCAGGGCAGCACTCAATCCACTGAGCCACACCAGCCAGGGCCCACATTACAAACTTAAAATGTGCTGCTGATTTTACCTCAATGAAGCTGCTTAAAGTCACTGTTAATGTTACTGGAGGTTTTTCTCCAGTAGGTAGATAAGACACACCCATGGATTCTTTTGAGATAAGTCTTCCTTAGGCTTCTGCTGAAAAGAAAGTTAAAGTCCTTAAGCTTGAGTATCTACTGAGAGGATCTGAGGTACATGCCTTAAATCTTTAGGCCTTATCCGAATTCACGCTTATTGGTTATTCAACCTATACAGTCTAACTGGTGCGGCGATAATATTTTTCCAAGTGTTTTATGGTCTTACTGCATTTCAAGACCCCATTCCGCACTGAAGATACTGTGAGTGAGGAGAGAAGTGGAGTCACAGTAGAGCCCGGGAATCAATTCAGCTATTCCAAGAATTAAGATGTTTATTAAAATAAAAATTCACATTATTTATTAAATCTGTGATAATTTTATTCATAACAGGAACAAAACTTATTTTTACATGTATATACAAGTCTTCATTATTTCTACATAAAATAGGAATATTTATATAATGTACAAAAATATTAAAACATACAAATTTTCAAGCAAGAAAAACAAACAGGATTTCACAAAGGACACTTGAAAATACACACACTGATAAAGAGGTTAAAGAAAGGTGACAAAACATTTAAATAAGACACCAGAAGTTGATATGTTCAATAGATATCAATTTGGTAAGTAAAATAAAATGACTCAAATGCTAATAGATGGTAAACAAAATTCAGATTTAAGATTGTCTAGGTAAAATTACATGACCTTCTTTTACCATAAAATTGAATTAATTTTACCTCTAAATTAAATATAAATGACTAGTTCTCCTTTTTCTTAAAATATTTCAATTTTCTAATTTTTACTGAGAACTTTTTCAGATTAAATTATAAAATATTTTAAGAGGTTGTGCATCCTCTCTGCTTAGTAGGGGGGAAAATCCCATGTATTATATTGATTTCAACATAAAATTGAAAATCACAGTATATTTATTCTTATTTAGTTTTTAAATTAAAACCTAACGTTTTCTGACTAACCTTCACGATCAGTTACAACAGATTTTAACAGATCACAATCGTCGTAAATTTGTCTTGCTTTTCTTAGTACCAGGCAGAGGACCCATTTTATAACTGGCTTTTAGAGACTTGCCATTCAAACAGTCTTCGGTGGTATGATAATTACACAGACACCTTGTACAATAGTCAAACCCACAGCCTTCTCGTTTGCAGACTGCCCGTTGTAAATAGCAATCATATTTTGCAGGTGAATTACAGCGAACACAGGCTTTGAGGCTTTCATTCTCTTTCAAGGTCTTGGCAACCTAGTAAGAACATCCATGAACAAATTTTAGTAAAGATTGAATACAACTTAGGAAAAACTAGAATGGCACCTCTGTACGCTCCCCAATACATGGATAAAGCACCAGTGTCACACATCAGGGAATTCCTGCCCTTAAGGAGCTTACTGTCCAATGGGTGAGAGACGATAAAACTTACCAGCTAATCCAGTAGCAATTTCCTAATGCTATTTTTAAACATGTTTTCTTCTACTCTATGAATGCTACCTATACATCAATGCCTAACTTAAATGGTCCCCTCTTCTGTGAAGTCTTCCTGGTGCTATTCAGGAGTACTTTTATGTTTTCTTAAAACACCTATCATATTATAGTGCCTGATAAGATAGCAGAAGCTCAATACATGCTTCTGAATAAACTTATGTTATATTAGTTATCACAACATAATAAAAACTAAATTTTTACATATAATTTATATTATCTGACCAACATGAGGCATTCAACATTTTATTTCAAAACATGCACTTTTAACTATGGTATTTTAAATTAAGCTTGCAAAATTACCCACATGTGAATAGAACTATAGTAATACACATTATCCAATGATTTGAAGGTTTAATAGGAGCCCTTAATTTCTGAAAGTTGGCCTTTTTCTGCTTAGCTCTCTTCCTCAGATATAAACGGCGGCAACTGCAGAATGTAATACTGAACAGTTTTTTCAGAAAATTTTAAACCAACTTTTTTCATTATTTTTTTTAGTGTTCCCAAATTGATCTCAACATCACTAAATTGTCATAAACAACGCCAAATGGTATCCATTATTTTCAGCAGAGAAAGACATCTCTGTCCTTCCCCAATTCATTAGTTGAGTTAGTTTCTTAATTCACAGCATCTTGGAGAGAATTGAAGGTGACAGAAGATAAGGTCTCCATTAATAGTTCTAATAATGCCAGAATTAAATTCGAAGTTATCCATTTCTTATTCTAAGTCCTTTTCACAACAAACGGTTCCTATGTTTCTAATTTATCGATAAACAAGTATTTACCTCAGAGAATTCATTGTGCCGACTGTAAGCAGAACCTTTTTGACCAGCTGCATTGGGTAACTTGGATAACTTGCCTTGAATATCATTTCTGGAAGGAGTCTGGGCTGCCGATTTTTGAACAGAAGCCAGGGCAGTTCTGAACCTAACATATTCTCTGGTTGAAGCATGTGATGAAAATTTAGTGTTCTTTTCCTAAATAAAAAAAAATGTTTTAATAGGACTTCAATTTACCTACAAGTGCTTAAACACAGCAACACAAAACTATTCACATAGACATTTAAAGCCTAATAACTAAGTTACTGACAAATTACAAACCAGAAATTGTGACCACTTGCCTTCCTTCATCATTACTGTATTTAAAACATGATTTACAAAGTACTCCTGCCATAACAAAGTTATTCTTCCGACCACCAGTAGATGGCGAAAGTCATGTTTAAGTGTCGCCCCAAAGTGACGAATAGATTCAAACTACCTTTCAGATTAGAAAAATTTCCATTAACACCAGCTTGTCGATAAAGAAATTAAACTTGAAGAATTAAAGCAATACTAATCTAGAGTGACACATCTAGTAACTAACAGCACCAAAATTTGGACCTATGTCTGCCAACTCCCAGGTCTGAAATTTTAATTATATATCGATCTTGAGGTATTTTTGAAAGTAAATGAATTCACTTCTATATTAAGAATCTTCAGTATGTAAATTATTTACTATTTATCTGGTAAATGAAAAAATACAAAACAGCAACCTAGATTAGATCAACTCACACTGAGAAATGAGTAATTTTTTAAAAAATTTGAACATTCCAGTTCTAGAAATAAGTGATTGAGGTGGAATTCCTTTCCCTTTACTTAGGCATTTTATGAGTTCTAATAAAAGTCTGAAATGCTTTTTGAATGTAAAGGATTTCCAGATTACCTATTATCTTTCCTATTTTTCCTTTTTATTTCTAATGGCAAAGAGCACTAGCTGCTGTATTTTAAAACAATAACTCAAAGACTTACAGTAACTCTTTGTACTGCTTTATTGTACAACTGAAACGCCCCCTTATCATCTTCTAGAATCTTCTTCCAAGCTGTACTCACTTTAGACACACTAGAAAAGTAAACGATCATGAAGGACACAATTAAAGCATTGCAAAAAGTAAGATGAATACATTACAGAAATACTAACAGGGCAAAAAAGAAATTTCTGTGCTTCTCAAACTTGACTTCACATTAGAATCGCCCAGGATACTTAATATATAAGGATGCCCTATGCCTAGTCATTTGGGTTTAATTGGGCTCAAACGGGAGCTGGAGTTCTGTAATTTTTTTAAAGCTCCCCATAAAGTTATCCTAAGTGCATCCAGGTTTAAGAACCACTACTTTTTACTTCATTTTTTTCACAATACCTGCAAACATCAAGTAAGTAGCAATCAATGTATATATAGCACCATGTTAGGTGTTTGATAAAAACTGTAGACAAATCTGTAGACAAATTTCTAAGTATTCTAGACACACTACTATCAGTAGAAATCAACTTTTGATGTTGATTATCCCTCAAGAAACTAGTCAACAAAAGTCAACTTATTTGTTTTGCTTTAGCTATGTTTTATAAAGACAAGCGCAAACATTAAAAATTTATTCAGAGTCAAAAATGAACCCAGTTCAGCTGAATCCAATCTAATCCAGTTCTGAGTTACCTCATCCTAACTGACTCTCTGTGGTGGAAGGAGGAAGAAAGCAAGTGTACAGTCGGCAGCCGTCCGTCTCGAGAGACGATGGTGTAGCTTCTTAAGAGTCTATCTGCACCGCCGAGAATGGCTGTGCAGTCCGACTCGGGAGTGACATGGGATCTGTCTCCTCCCGTGTTGAATCGACATCTTGCGATGACGCTGGAGTGTCCTCTCCAGTGTACAGTATTCCCTCACTTACCGCGGGTATTATGTTCTAGAACGCGCCCCCCCCCCCCGCGATAGGTGAAAATCCGTGAAGTAGGAACCTTACATTTATTTTAGCATTTATATATATATATATATTTTAAGGCTTTATAAACCCTTCCGACACAATTATAAACCGTTCCCAGTCCCTTATTAACCTTTCCCACTCCCTTATTAACCTTTTCCACACTTTTATAAACACTACTTATGTTCTTAAACATATTCTACACTCTTAAACCTATGTAACTTTAACAACATACGTATACATTACTGCAAAATCCCGCAATATAGCGAAAAATCCACGATAATTAAATATATTTTAAAAAATTCCGCGATACAGTGAGGCCGCGATAAGTGAACTGCGATATAGAGAGGGACTACTGTACTTAGCACAAAGTTTCTATGAAAGTCATAATCAAACCCATTTGTGAGTTACTTAATTTTCATTACTGTCAAACCTAGGAGTGTCCAGCATTAAAAATGGCCTAAAACAAATTATTTTGTTTTCAAGTGACAAAAGTCACAATGATTAGACCTATACACTAGAACTAAGCTGGTGTTTTATACTTAAGTCTGAAAGATGTAGCTCACATTAACAGAAATTTCAGAACAAAAAGAAACAAAGATCCCAATCTAACAAAAAGTTTTCTAAAGCACAGAAATGAAAATTGAAATAACTGGATTAAATGCATACTTTAAAAATGATCTTTCATTCATCTTAGTGGCACACAAGTAGTGAAGTGCCAGCAATCAGGCAGATCGTTATGTCAATGAAACAATGCAAAAGACTACCATGTTTTAGCATGAATTAGTGGTGCTGAGCCATCTGTGTATTATACTAATACACTCAAAGGAACTATACTTACTTGATTAAGTCCATATCGCTGAGCTGTGTTAAAATATTTGCTAAGAGATGTCTGAGTCCCCTTTGAAAGAGTTCACTGAGAATATCTACATATTCTAGGCCCATTTTTCTGCCAATTATATTCTGTAGTCTAAAACCTATGTTATACTCCTTCAGCTTCTCCCAATCCATTTTAGGACTTCGTTTGGCATTCTTTTTTAATGTCGAACAAACCACTTTTGCAAAATGAAGAGCTGGCAGCAAGTTTTTATTGGGATATTGGTCTGGGCTTTGAGTCTGTAGTAGGCAAGATTGTGGACTGTCATTACAATTTTCTTCCAGGGAAAAGCTGGCCTCTTCATGTTCATTGAGGCCACTTTTTTGTGAAAATGAAGAATAGCCACTATCTTCATAAGGTCCATTGGTTTCTAGTTCTTCTACTTCGATTTCATTTGAACTATTAAGTGTTGGTTGCACGTGCTGATTTTCCTTGTTATGCAAAGGCTTGTTCTCAGTTTCAAGATCTACAATTCTGGGGTTCACAATTGGTGATCCAATCTCTGATAACCTTTCATAGTCTTTCACGCAGTCTTTAGAACATTCCAAACATGCAGAAGTATAGGAATCTAGCCTTCCACTGTCACCAGGTTTTACCAGTTTAAGTCCAGAACAAACACGGTTATAGTTAAAATCATACTTCATTTTGACAGAAAGAGTGGAACTTTCTTCTTTGCAATCTATAAAAAAAGAACATTAACATTTACTTAATAGCAAAATTTCAACATACCCTTACTTCTTAAATTGGGGTATAAGATTTAATTACTTTGTATCTCTCAGCCCTGTCTATTGCTTAAGTAGCTATGGAATTATCCAAGTTTAATTATTGAGATGTGACAATATAAGGAAATATTACTTTATATATATTCTTAAAAAGGTACCTCAAAACAGACTGCTTTTTGATCTGTATAACTATATTTGACTCTTAGAGTCTAGTCACTGAGTAAAAAAGCAGTGAAAGAGGGACTATTTAATAAATAGCTCTGCTTATGGAACAAATAACGGAGAGGGAATGGGGTCTCAAGTCAGAGATGACCTTACAGTATTCAAACAGTTGTAGAAACAACGTTTATACCCTGATCTTGAAATGACATTGTAGTCAGCTTTGACTTAAGCAGAACTCAAGAAAAGCCAGACTTGTTTAGGGTTGTATCACCCCGAGGCCTTAGAAATCAGTTAAAAATATCTTTAAAGCAGGCATTCTCAATCTCTACACTATTAACATTTGGATAAGACAATTCATTGTTGGAGGCTGTTCTGTGCATTGTAGAATATTTAGCAGCCTTTACCCATCTCAGGCCATCAGGAGCCCCTACTCTGCCAGGCAGATAGTAATAAATGTCTTCAGTCATCAGTTATTCCCAAATGTGGGCAGCAGGTGAAAGTGGCGGCAGCAGAATCTCCTCCATTTCTCAGTTGAGAACCACTGCCTGGAAGGATTAGGAATTGGTCAGCCAGTAGAGGCTGGGAAAGGCATTTACAGGATAGTGTAAATAAACAAGGCCACTCTACTGGGAAGGAATATAGTAATGGGTTCAAAAAACTGCTTAGCATTACTGAAAGCAGTGTAAGAGTAGAATATGCTTCAAGTGCACTCCCAATCTAATATCCAGCCCCTAGAAGCCAACCAGAGACAGCTAATAATTTCGTCGTCGTCGGCAGCCGTCCGTCTCGAGAGACGATGGTGTAGCTTCTTAAGAGTCTATCTGCACCGCCGAGAATGGCTGTGCAGTCCAACTCGGGAGTGACACGGTATCTGTCTCCTCCCGTGTTGAATCGACATCTTGCGATGACACTGGAGTGTCCTCTCCAGTGGAGCTGAAGCTACAGAGCCTGGGCAGGGTGATATGGAGGGCTAGCTGTTGCCCATGCAGCAGACCCCCCCTCTCTTCGCAGCTGAAGGGTCCAAGGGAAAGACGGAGTCAATACAGCTTGGCTTCAGGTGCGCCGCAGGAGTTGCCGGTGTTGACTACAACGTCAAACCGCCTTAGGGACTCCGGCTCCAGATTTTCTGTCGGGGTTTACTCCCTTAGCCTTTCCCCTGAAGAGGTATGCCGCAAGGCAGCGGAGGTTTTTTGGAGTCAGAGTTTTCCTTCTCTGATGTGCCCTGACTGGAAGATCGAACCAGCGACACTTAGCTCGCAGGCCGACGCTCAATCCACTGAGCCAAACCAGCCAGGGTGCTAATAATTTATCCTGTAAGTAAATGTACACACCAATCAGTGTGTTTAGTTTACACTAAATACTGGTAATCTCTCCATAATAATTTCACTGTTTTTATCTAGAGCAAAACCTTTAAGTCAAAGTACCAAAGGACACGTTAATAGGGTAATCTTGTAGGTAGACTTTCTTTAAATTCCCAATGACTAGCACAATGGAAGACATAATATATGCTCTAGGATCCCTCTAAACCTTGTACTAAACAGTAAAATTTAGGTTTAAGCTAAGAGTTTGGGACATGAAAAGTAAATGAACAGTATATAAATTCCAACACCCAAATTAACCCTAACATGAACAAATCATTGAGTGGGTTCTCTTCCACTCAAAGTAAAATATTCCAAAGGACATATTTTTGTCTCAAGTAATTGGCCTTCAGAAACTTTATTTTTCAAAGGCATTCTTCTTCTGTATGTCTTTAGAACCCAGTAACTGGGAGCCTAATTTATAGAATCCTTTCATACAGTTTGACTATGAACAGTTCTTTGATTCAAATATCATACTTTATAATTGTTTATAAGTTTACAATTTCCAATTCACTTCTAAACGCTTGGTTCTCACAACCTTTTGAGGTAGGATGGAGAGGTATTTTTATTACCTTATTTTTATAAATGAGGACACTTGAAGCTCAGCTAAGTTACTTGTCCAAGATTTTACAAATAGTTAAGAGGTACAGATTACTCTTCTTGAATGTAAAATCAGTCTTTCTATTATCATGTGTGGAATGTGATATAAAAGCATTTACATCTATATAAAACATATAAAATAGACTCATGGACTTTGGGTTATAATCCAATACTGCATTACTTATATCATTGCTCAAAATGTTCCAGTTTTGCTACTTTAAGTTCATGTCCCTCTGACATACTTTCACTATTTTTTTTTTTTTATCTATTCCTTACTTTCTGGCACAAGGTATATTGCAGGCTCATCATGAACTTCCCCTGTAGCAGCACTAAAATTGGTTATTTCTCCAAGGAACTCTGGTTCATTTTATTGATTCCAACATCTGGATGCTGGTTGTAGATTTAGTTTTAAAATGTGAAATTATGTAATATACTTTAATAATACTGCAAAATAAAGAGAATATGCAGACTGTAAAAGGCTAATTCCCGGTCTTTCAACTAGTTTAGTGTTTTCCAATGACCAAACCAAATTAAATATCCCTGAACAATACAGAAATACGTATGTATTTATAGAACTGATCTGAGTGTTCAGAAAGGAGACAAAACATTAAGTGGTTTCATGACCTCTTGAATTGCACCAATGAGCGTAGTCTAGGTGCTGCCCCTTCTTTCATTAATCCAATGCCTACTTAGTGACATGATGTGGAGAGAGGGAGAAATTAACCAGGAATCTTTTGGAGGTGACATTCTGGGATCTGAAAGCCCTGTGAAAATATGGGAGAGTTCCAGACAGAAGTAAATACCAGAAGCAAGGACAGATGTTAAGTATTCAAGGAAGAGGAAGTTCTGTAGGACTGCAACTTATTGAGCTAGGTGATTGAAAATAAGGTTGGAGAGGCAGAACGGTTTATAGGATTTGGGGGGTAGGATGGATTTTATTCATTGTGTAATAGGAGTCTTTGAAGGGTTTTAAGTAGACATTTGGTATACGCTTCCAAAAAATCATGGCAGCTGCGGAAAATGGATTGTAGGAAGGTACAAGAGGAAGCAGAGACTAGTTAGAAACATGTATCAAAAAATTCCAGAGTTCGGTACTTGAGAATTGATGACCACAGTGGAAATGAAGATAATTGAACAGCTGTGCAATCTCCTCAGGAGGGTTAGGTCGAAAGAGCTTGATTTATTGGATGTGAATGATGACAGAAAGTAGAGTAAAAAAATACCCTGGGGTTTAAGTTTTGACCATTTAAAGTATAAAGTGTCATTTGCCAAGTTGGGGAAAACTGAGGAAGTTAACTCTTTCCTCGTCTATAAAATGGGGGTGAGAAAATAAAGCTGGATAACCTCATGGCAGTCACTGTCACATATGATCTAATCAACAGAACTGACAGTGCGTTTATCACATAATGTATAAGCCAAGTGTCTTCATATATAGTGTGTATCACAGACATGTTAAAAGTAGCAAAATACTTCAGACAGATGTATGCATTTCATAATATTAAATACTTTCCCCAGGAATGAGGTCCAATTTTAAATGAAAATGCATGCTCAGCCTTGACTTGCTTTTGTGACCTAGAACATTCAATTAGTCTTTTATTCTCACTTTCTCTAAAATGGAGTTGGTAGATTCATTCAGCATACTGCTTTTTTAAATCTCTCACTTACAATCCAATCATGAAAAAGACACCATTAGTTAACTGTGCAAAGGGTAACCTATGTAACTTTTCATTATGGATCTGACATTCCTTATTAGTTACATAGATTAAAAACCTTTACAGCTCTTCCAATGTTAAGTAATTAAGTTCTACATTTCCAATATCTTTAAGATAACCACCATGTGCTCAACATTAGGTGGGGCTATTCCTTTAAAAATTTAAGAGCCCCAAGGCTTGCCGCCATAAACTGCTTATCAGTCATAATCCCCAAGAGAAATTTCAAATATATTGGAATGTAATAAAATTTTAAACTTCACTTCCTCAAAATTATAAATAAAAAAACCAAGAGGATAGCATATATTCTCTTGAGGAGCAAGGTGTTAAAGAGACAACTGGAATTAAGTAATCAAAAAACCCATTTTAAAACCCATCAAGCTTCAGAATTTAACAGGGAGACATGTGATCTGGGATCTTCTAGAAACAGATATAACTTGTAAAAATTAAGCATTTTTCTCTCGATTCTTCCAGATTCCCTTTCTAAAGAAATGGGCATCTCCCAGAGGTTATCAAGTATCACAATATCAAAATGCCGATTTTTAAATTTTTTGGTAATTTCTTGGTTAAAATAAATGCATTTCCATTTCCATTAGAGACAGCAACGAAGAGGATAAAAATAAATGTTTAATTTGAGTGACTTTCATTCCATCCAAATTTGGGATTAAAAAAAAAAAGAAAACACAAAAAAAACCGAGTGGTTCAGGAGCACAGGTTAAAAGAACAACCCATTCTCCAGTTCTCACAAAACCAGCTCAATAGGCCCCAATTCACGGTTCTGTCCTAAAAATATCTCCCCATCTCTCCCTTTGATCCCAGGCCTAGAGACTGAGTTACTGGGTAAAGGGGGAAAAAAAGGAGAAACTGAACGTTTTTGTTTGAAAGTCCCCACAGAGCTCGGTTCGACGAGGGGCGGAGGGGTCCCTGCATTTGGCGGGAGTCGGGGGGGGGGGAGCCCCTGGAAAGGCTGAGGGGTCGGCGAGGTGGCCCCTGAGGGCGCGGGCCCAGCGGACGAGGCGGGAGATAACAGCGGGCAGGAACTCCCGCGCCCGCCAGCAAGGCTGAGGTGGCGGAACTCCCGGGGAGAGCGACCTGGGCCCTGAGGGTGCGGGGCCGACATTGCAAAGGGGGGGCAGGGAGTGGGAGTCAGGCACCTGGCCAGGCCCCGGAGCCCCGGTGGGGGAGGGGCGGGGGCATTTGGCGCCCATTCAAGCCGGGTCGGCAGGTAGCTCTTCCAGGCGCAGTTACAAGGGCGCCCCTAGGAGGCCTCCCCCCGTACCTCCCTCGGAGCCGGCGTCAGGGTTCCGCGTGGCAGTGCGACCCCGGGCCCACCAACCCGCCTCAGCACACCTGGCTTCCCTTCCCGGGACGGCAGCCTTCTTTCTCCCGGTGCCAGGAAGCCCCGCAGGCGCCCGCCCGGAGCTCAGCGCGGGGCCGCACGCCTGGCCTCGGGTCGGGTCGCAGGGCCCCCACCCACCAGCACGCACCCGTCCTGCAGCCCGTAATCCGCGGGCAGCCTCTCCTTTCACTTACTGTCTGAGGGACAAGGGCACCTGGGAGCTGTCACAGCGCTGCGGCTGCAGCGGCAGGAGTCGGAGGGGGGACGTGGGGAGCAGCTGCAGGCGCGCCGGCTCATGCCAGTGTAAGACGGGTTCTCCTCAGGTGAGCCACCAGCACCATCTGTGGAAGAACAGACCTCCAGCCTCCCAGGGCTCTAGCTCCTAAAAGGCGCCAGCTGGTACTTTTAAAATCTTTGAATTTGGTGCCCAAATCCGCAGGGTCCAATGGGGCGCGTCGTTCGCTGGCGCGTTCCAATGGGAAGGCGGTGGGAGGGGACACCCTCACCCAAGCCCAATAGAAGGCTGTCGGGGCGGGGCCAGCCGCGGGGCCAACCGCGAGGCCAACCCATTCTCCTCCTAGTCCGCCGTGCATCCGGAAGGATGCTGTGGACCCGGCAGGGCCGGAGGCGGGGCCTCGGAGCGCGCGGCGGCCGAGGCCCAGCCACACGTGGAGGGAGCCTACCACGCATGCGCCCACGAGCCAGGCTTCCATCGGCTGCGGGGACCGGCCTCCTGCAAGTCCTGATTTCTTCTTGAAGGTAGCTCCGGCTTTTCTCTGAAGATCTCCGATAGGTACGAAGGGTAGACGGCTTTCTCCAATCATCTCGCACGCGGAAGATTAGTGAGCTGTGGCTCTGGTCGTCCGGGAATGCAGCCTTTCCGGAAGACGAACCCTCCCCCCCAGCCCTCCTGGGCCCGCCTATCTGGGATTTAGGCGCGCTCCTCTCTACCTCCTAGTTTTGCCCCTCTTCCGGCCCAGTGCGAGCGCGCAGGCGCGTTTGGCGGGCGGTAGCTGCAGACTTGGCGGGTTGGCGCTTGCGCGCTGGGGTCCCCCGCGATTCTCTTAGGGGGAAGGGACAGGAGCTTGGGGTGCTGGGTGGACCCGCCCTCCTCCTGGCGCGCGTACCTGGTCCCGCTGTTGTCATGGCGGGAGACTTGGAGCTGGGGCCTCCGGGCTCCTTTTGGCGGGTGGGAGGGTGGGACGGACGGGGACTTCATTCTTGTAAGTGTCATTATTATTTTCAACCAGTTCTCCTGCCACCGTTGTATTGTACGGGCCTTAAGCTTATTAATTTTCAAACAAAATGCCTCCTAATTCTTTAACTTTTTAATCATATACCCTTAGTAGTGAAATTGTTTCCTCTAGAAATCTTACCTTGTGACTCCTACAAGTTTAACATTTATTCGTTATCACTAGGTAGAACTTGTACAATTGTAGTCCTTTGCTGACCCTGTTTTTAAAAAATTGAGCATTCCCATCTTTTCTCAACTTAATGGGATAACTGACATGTCCTAAAGTCTTTTTTTTTTTTTCTTTTTTCTTTTCTTTATTTTTGTTACAAAGGTTGAATTGATTACTGCTCCTTGCAGTGGAGGAGCACATACACCATGGGAGGACCATGGGGTGTCTCCTGTTTCTTTATCAAGCACATTATTCATGGTGGCTTTCAACACCAAGGTCTTGAACAACTATGCAGCCACAAGCGAACATCCCTGGATTTTCCTTCGCTCTCAGGCCCAGATCTCTGGAGTCACTCTTCTCAGAAAAGAGCTAATCATATATATCCAGGAGTCCCACTGGAGAGGAAGCACCTAATTTCTTTTAAATCTGATGACAGAGAAACATTGATATAGGATTATACCAATGTAGCTGTAAGCTCAGTTTTAACAGTAAATTCTTCTCAGTTCACAAAGGTGAATTCATTTGTGTCATCGGAGTCTTAATGCCTCTCACCACATCAGAGCATTCAAACCTGACTTAAGTGTATATTTTAATAACAAACATGCTAAGTCACAAGAAAGAGAGGATGAGTCTTAAGCACCAACTTCCAGTTCGTAGGAAATACTGTGACTTGAGGAACAAGTTAAATGAATCCAGTCCTGGTTTGAAGAAACAAATTAAGACATTGGGGAGAATTGGGGAAATTTGAATTGGGTATTTGAAGGTATTAGGGAATTATCGTGAATTTTGGTAGGTGTGATGATAATAAATGAAGTAGAATGTCATATTTTTCAAAATACAAGCTGAAATATTTAAGAGTTAAGTGTTAACTTCTAACACTTAAGCAAATATGAAAACATTGATTATTGAAACTAGGCAATGAGTATGGGTGTTTGTGCCAGTTGCCAATTTTATTGCCTCTCAGCAACAAAGTCCCCCTTCATCATCTTACTTTCGTGATATGGAACCTGGACCTATAAACATTTGTCCTTTGCCAGCTGGTACCATGTTACGCTTTGTCAGTGCATGGTGGCAGAGGGACAGACAGTGCAGTAGGAAGGGGCTTGTCTTGTTTCCAGTGTGCTGCTTCTCATTTCTATGGCACAACTGCCAGAATGCTCTTGGAAACTGAGGGTTCATGGCTAATTTTATGTGGCAACTTGGCTAGGCCAGAGGATGCCCAGATGTTTAGTAACATGCTCTGGGTGTTTCTGGATGAGATTAACACTTAAATCCGTGAGCACCGAGTAAAGCAAAATGCCCCCAGTAAAGTGGGTGGGCCCCATGCAATCAAAGTCCCGAAAAAAGCAAAAACCCTGGTCTCTCCTGAGCAAGCAAGAACTGGCCAGCGGCCTGCTTTGTGGCGGGAACTACAGCATCAGCTCTGCGGGCTCTCCGAGGGGCTGGCCCGTGCTGCAGATTGTGCATTTGCTAACCTCCATAATCAAGTGACCCAATTCCTCATAATAAATCTCTCTCTCTATACACATATATCCTATTGTTTCTGTTTCTTTGGAGAACTCCCATTAATGCAGACACAACAGCTTTTGCTGACGCCCTGATGGAAGGCTTCTTGCTTATCAGTTTCTGAGTGTTGGAGGGTTCTCTGTCTGCAAGCCCTGATCCACCACCACCTGCAGACCAGCTCTGGCCCAGGGCAACTCAGAGACCTTTTCGGTAGTGGAGAGCTCTAGCCACACCCTTCCCACCCTGGAAGAAGGGAAGCCCCTTCCAAGGATGTTCTTTCCTTGGATATTCTCTCAGTCTTAGTGGATTAGAGTTCTCCCCAAAGCTAATCCCATCATTTAAAAATTTATATCAAAATTATCCCCATTAAAATTAATGATTTCTGTTTCCTGACTAGACTTTAATACAGCATTTATGGTCATATTCCTACTATATTATGTTAGAAGTGTTTCATAGTAGTTAAACCAATTTTTGATCATTCAATATTTTACATAAAACAAAGAATGATTTTCCTTTCTCTACTTAAGGAGTCCAAAATATACAACCAGAGCCATGATTATATTGTAGGTATATTTTTTACTAATACATTGAGAGATGATTTATATACAGTATTCCCTCACTTATTGCGGGCATTACATTCTAGACCCCCCCACACGCCCCCGCCACCCGCGATAGGTGAAAATCCGCGAAGTAGGAACCTTACATTTATTTTAGTATTTATATATAACTTTAAGGCTTTATAAACGCTTCCCACACACCTATAAACCATTCCCAGTCCTTTATTAACCTTTTCCACGCTTTCATAAACACTCCTTATGTTCTTAAACATATTCTACACTCTTAAACCTACATAACAATACGTACACAGTACTGCAAATTCTCATGATACAACGAAAAATCCGCGATAAATAATTAAATATTTTTTAAAAATCCCGCAATACAGTGAGGCTGCGATAAGTGAACCGCGATATAGAGAGGGACTACTGTATACTATTAAAAATGCATATTACTTCCAACTGTGTTACCTCATGTTTTTCAAGACAATACTGGTGGTAATTTACATACAGTGTGATTTGCTATAGTAGAATTTTCATTCATTGTCTTTAATTCAAAGTTTTTTTGAAAGAATTTCTACTAAAGATTCATAATCAGCATAGTCTTTCAATGACTGTAAAAGTTCATCCAATAGATATTCTCCTTGCATAAAAGTTCCCAGATCATGAAGTGACTTGTTTATTCTGTGATCTGTGACCCGGTTCTGTGGAAAATTATATGTTCTTATTTTTTCTGACCTTCCTTTACTTCCAACCTATATGTATATAAAAGATATGAGATACAGTTAGATTCAGGCCAACAAACCTACAAATTTAAGATAACTGGAAATTAAGCCTTGCTTTATAATTTGAAACACAATGTAAGAACCAAGTTTTAACATGACTCCTCAAATAACATGGGAATATGATAGAGAAAAAAAGAATGTGAGCTTTAAAGTCAGTCAGATTAGTATCTGAATTCTCTCTCGGCCACTTCACTGCTCTGTGACTTCAGGCAATTTATTTCAACTCCCTTTAGTCTCCCCATCTGTAAAATACAGACAAATAATACCGCTACACGGTGATGATGTGCGCATACAGCCTGGCACAGTGATATTCAAATGGTAATTAAACACATAAAATCTGTGAATCAATCATCTTCAGTGACGACAAATGGATGAATTTCCCATTAATATGATATTAATAAAAGGACTGTAAGTTATTAAATATCAGGAAGAAAGTTCAATTTGCTTTCCATTGTTTTTCCAAAATTTTCAGAACGAACTCCATATATCTCTTTCTAATAACTGATTAAAAGTCAGAAAAATACCCTTGAATGTAGAAAACAGAGCCTAAGTATAAGATTACTATAAAACAAGATTAGCCCTTGGCTGAGCTACCTGAATTGTTTCTTATTTTGACAAATACATTGGGACAACTGTAACATATATAAAAGTTGAGTTATTTAAAAACATGTTGTTTAGAAGTATTTTTTCAACTCAGTTTTACCTGAATTTTTCTGGCGTTGTATCTTTTGTTTGTTTCTTCTTCTAGACGCAGGCTGTATAGCTTTGCACGTAGCTTTTTCATGGCGAGCTCTTTATTTCTCAGCTGAGATCTCTCTTGTTGGCATTCGGAAACCACACCTAAATAGTGTTATGGGAATTAGAGTTTTAATGAAAAAAATCTTCCTTTATTAAAAGGAACACTCCTTTACCTTCTCATCTTTTTTCTTCATTCTTTGTGAGGAGACAAATAGGATTCTAATATTAAAAGGAGGATAACAAATAACTCATAGTTATCAAGAAACTCAAAATTTAAGTTTGAACTACAGCGCATAGTATTTCCATACCGAAGGCATGCATACTAAGCAATAAGTATTAATCTTTAATATGTATTGCTTTTCCATACTTCAACCAACCACCATAATTTAAAAAAAATAAATAACTCCTCATCACTGACTGGTGTAGCTCAGCGGGCTGGGCGTCCTCCCACAAACCAAAAGGTCACAGGTGGGATTCACAGCCAGGGCACACCGCCAAGGTTGCAGGCCAGGTCCCCAGTTGGGGGTTGTGCAAGAGGCAACTGATGGATGTTTCCCTCTCTTGCACCCTCTCTCCCCCTCTCTCTGAAAACAAACAACTCTGGTCCAAGATGGGGGCATAAGTAGACAAATTTTGCCTCTTTGCACAGCCATAATAATGATCACAACTAAATTAAAAACAAAAAACCACCAGAACTGCCAGAAAAGTGAACTGTATCGAAGTAGGACAACCAAATATTTCAAGAAATAGTCATCCAGACGAGTAGGAGGGGAGGAGACGGGGAGGAGAGGACCTGGTATGGTGGCAGCTGGTGGACCAGGCGGTTCCACATTCACGCATGGTGGATAAAAAGCTGGGAAGGACACCTGGGGTGTGATCTCAGGGGAAGAGTGGGGGAAAGGGTACAGGGATTAAGAAGCATAATTGGGAGGGGGATGTTAAGAATAGTAAGGGAAATGGAGATGTCAAAGAACTTATATGCATGACCCATGGACCTGAACTAAGGGGGAAGGACTGCTGGAGGGAAGGAGGGTACCAGGGGGAGGGGGGCAAAGGGAGAAAAAATTGGGACAACTGTAATGGTATAAGCAACAAAATATACTTTAAAATCAATAAAAACAACAAACAAATGAACAAATAGAACCAGAGATATGGAAATAAGGAAAACACAGCAACCAGAGGGGACGGGGGATGGGGATGACGGGGAAAGAAGGGGAAGGGGAAGGGGGATGTTGGGAGAAAGAAGGGGAAGGGTCTAGTCAAGGAACAAGTATAAAGGACCCATGGTTGGGGATTGAGTGGAAGCGGGGGGGGGGGGGGGACAGGGAAGAGCAATGTGGGAAAAACTGGGACAACTATACTTGAACAATAATAGAATAATTTAAAAATTTTTTAGATCAATAGAAGCATTTTATGAGAACCAAAAAATAAATAATCTGAAAATAAAACTCATCAAAGAAACAAAAATACAATAAAATATTGAAAAGTTAATCCTATATCCAGAGATAATCATTATTAATGTTTTTGAGGATTTCCATTTTTTTTCTACTTGTTTATATACTACGTATTACATAAGGCATCATCTTTAAGTTTAACATGAGGATTTCATCATATTTAAGAAAACAAAAAGAAATCAATCCATCACTTCCACCAACCACTACGGATAAAAAGGCATTAATGCCATTTTGAGATAGGTCACTAAGGGATTCTTATATTCTTTTCTAGATAAGTTCACTATACATTTGCTCTTTACCTCATATAAATCACTGCAGTTCTACCTAGTCGTTGAAGGCTTAGGAAATACTCATATAGCTCCATCGTCTAACTAGAATCAGAACCCCCGGAGGTCTGTGGATGGACTTAATGGAAATAAAGCCCCTGAAATTGTATGTAAAACTTTGCTTATAAGCATGTTTCTGGGTCTTGGGTCCAGGCTTTCATTTCCTCCTAGGGATCCTTGTCCTTCTCCCTTCAAAAAAACCGCTAAGAACTAGTGATTTAGAGCATTATTCTAATAAAGAGGAACCTGTGATAATGCCTTTACTGTGAGATTGTTTTAATAGTGATATCTACTAGTATAAATTTGAGAAGGCTACCTGGAAGAACTAGCCATACCTTCTCTTCATAGTCACTAACAAGAAATTCCCGGTTAGACGCCTTCATCTTCCTGGCTTTGCAACTATCCTGTAGAGTTTCAGCTAAGAATTCTATATAAATCAAATATTTAATAACAATCCTTAGGATATATCCTATGGAAACTAAGGATCTATTTCAGTGGAAAATTAGGTCATTGAGAATTTGATTTCCTTCTTCAGCGTCTTATGCTGAATAAGTGAGTACGTACCTGTGGGAAGATGAACTATTCGGACGGCACTGTCGGTGGTATTGACATGCTGCCCCCCGGCTCCACTGGCTCGTTTGGTATCAATTCTCAATTCTTTAGGATTAATCACTAGGTTAATCTACACATAAGAGGAAAAGTTGGGATTTAGAGATATTACATGTATGAACTGTTCAAAGGAAAGAACTATCCATTAATAAATATAAATTTGTTATAGAATTCATGAAATTTAGAAGATTAGAAGGTAATTAGAAGGATACCATTTTTTAAACTTTTCTTTTTGCAAGTGGAGCAGATCAAAATATACTATAAAAACAAACTCCCCCTAATCCTCAAAAACTGGACTTCTTCTTACCACATGAACTGTATAACTTAAATTATCATTAAAAATCTAAGTATAAGAGCTGAAATGAGATTTTGTAGAATATTTCTGAGTTCAAAAAGACTTTAGCAGGAAAGCAACAATGCCAGTTTAAAAACTATAGGAAAGGCTTATTTTGTTTAATTTGAATTTAAAGGAGGACTTAAAACATATTTGGAGGGAGAGGAGAGACAAAGAGAAATGATAAAGCCAAGACTCAATTAATAAATACACTGGGATCTGACGTCAGGATAATGCTCTGCCCTGGGAGTCCCCATCAGAAGCACCAGAATTAAAAACCTCTGTTTCATGAATAACTGTGGACCAGTCTATGGCATGTCTACAGCCCTGGCAGCAGGAACCCTAACATTCAGAGGCCCTCCATGTCTCCCCACGGGGCTCCTCTTTACGGCTGCTAGAAGAATTGAATGAGAATACGTGGGCCTCAGTCTCCATCTTCTATTGAAAACTCCCTTCTTCTATTCCCAAGATGCTTAAACCAAAGTGACTAGTACCTAGGTAGGTATGTCTCCTCTTAGACAGTCAAATTGTAATTTTCCCCAAAATTAATAAAGAAAACCCTCAATTAAACTTCTCAAATCACTCATCCTTCATTTTGAAAGACAAGTTAAATACTTATCACTTTTCAGCAAAACGGATGTAAGCAAAGCAGAATTTCCCAACTATTTTACAAATACCGTAAACAGAATTTTCTTTGTCAGAATCAAGTATACTAACAATATTTTACCATTTTAATGTGACTAGGTTATGAAGTAGTAATTCTGTTGAAACAGGATTCTTGCTATTGATACTCTTGAGAATCATTCAATACAAAGCAAAAAAGTCATTATAGAGTCAAACAGTCTTAAACCCTATTTAAAGTAAGTTAATACTGTCTCTCCTGTAGAGATGGTCTCAATGTAACTACTGGAAGCTTAGTGGTAGAGAAAAGTTAATAGACAATGCATGATTAAATTATTTGTATAATCCTTGCCATCTATTATAAGCTCATACTTATTGGACTGAGATACCAGGTTCTCAAAAATAACTCGAAATCTGTGATGAAGGGCAAATGAGAAGAAAAGGAGAGGCGCAATTCAGTAGTGGAGCGAGCGCTGCTCTGGGGCAAGGCGCTGTGCTCGGCCCAGGAGTCCGAGGCAAGGGACACTGACCTCAGCGGGCTGGGGCAGCACTGCCACCGTCATGGTGCTGGTATGGATGCGGCCTTGCTTCTCCGTCCTCGGCACTCGTTGGACCCTGTGCACGCCCCCTTCAAACTTCATGTGCTTATAGGCTTCTGAACCCCCAATGCTGGCAGATGCATGTCTAAGCCCTCCTAGAAAATATTGGAGAAATGGAATTCTTTATTATTCTTTCCATTTATAAACATCTGACCATCACCTCAACCATCTTGAGATATATTTAAGAGTTACGAAACAGGCTATAGAGGGTAAAACATATCGAAAACTTTAAGAAGTTTATGATAACCAGTGTTTTAATACCTACTATCTTTATTGCTTATGAAACATGAAGCATGTATGATGTTAACAGACTCAATAACATGTCTAAAATACAATTATTCATTTAAGACAATTACTCATTCAGCGGTTAGTACTGAATGACTAACATTTTATAGGCCCTTTCAAAATTGGTAATTTGCATTCAAAATCATTACGTGAATGATGAGCATAAAATTACTTAAGCATCCTTACAAATAAATTCTAAAGCCTGGTCTTTCCAACCCTTTTCCTAGGACACATGTAGATCAATCTACACTTTCCCGAAAACAAATTAAACAGTTCACTGACCTATTTCACTTGGAAAATATTCCAGGGTTTCAAAATGCCATCTTTTAAACGCAGCATATTGCTGATACATATCAAATATCTCTGAAGTAAACAACATTGCCTCCTGACCCCCAACTCCTGCAGTTACCTCCAGGATCAAATCATTTTCATCTGTTTCTTCTGAGGGAACCAAAAGTAAGATAATCTGTAAATAAAAAATTATCACATCTTCTGTCATTAAGGCTTAGAAGTAAATGATTAGATGCAGGATTTTAATTAGTCAATTTACTTAAAAATTCTCTAACCAAATTTAATATTGCTTATTACTGTGTGGACACCTTGCCAATTAGGACCATATAAGCATAATTTCTAAAAAATATTAATATTACATTTATGTTATCAGGTTCAGCTAAAACTTACATACAAACGATACAACTTACATCTGTTTGTGAATTACTAGCCAATGAAGAGACACTTTTAATATATAGGACCTTCTGTTTCACACACACAAAAACGGACAATGGCGTAGAGCAAGTTACATAAGACTTTTCACTCCACAGTGGAACTTCCCTTTTAGAGTAGGTTGTGGGGGGCATTCATTTTCGATGAGTTCGACATCTGGCCAGGGAAGAGATAGCACCTCTAAATTCAGCACCCCATTTCTGGACTCCTTCCTCACCTTACCATGTTCTTTCACTTTTATCCCCAGAGATAACTGCTGTAAACCTTTAAGCTCTGCTCTACAGAATTAAAAGAATGGTACTAATTTTTTATGATGACTATTCTTCATTTAATTCCTAATATGTTCTCCTAGATGTAAAACCAAAAGTCTACAATTCAGTTCGAAAACTCCCGAGGACCTACTCTAGGTCTGGCACTCTGACAGCGCCACACGAAGATAAAGAAGTATTCCTGCTTCCGGGGAGCACAGTCTACCATCACTTCATAACCTCTTCTACGCATAGTCTGGCCCCACCCTCATCTCTCTTAAAAAAAAGGAGGCGGGGGGACACAGAATACCAATATTTCATGCCTTTCTGGCAAATCCGATTAATGTAACATTCATCCTTGTGCCAAAGCTCTATAATTCTTTTAGTATGATAAAAATAGGACCACAGGGAGTATGTGTTTCCTGCTTTAAAAAAAGTTTATAATCCTAAATACTAATAAGCTAAGTCCTCAATTGTTTTTATTAACCTCTAATAAAATTCATTAGAATTAGTAGCACTAATGCTTTATTCTTTGCACAAATACTGTACCTGATGCTTCAGCTGAGATATTTCTTTCTGACACGCAGTTACTTCATTCTCTGCAAGTTTCCGTAAGTCTTCATTTTCATCTAAGAAATAAAGGAAGCAGGTTAAGTTTTCCTTAATTAGTGTTAAGTTGCCAACAGAATTCAAGAAAATAATTTTGTTGTAGAGCAAGGGAAAAATAAAATTTCTTTCTTATACTTTTAATAACTTCCATTAATTAAAAATAGCATTTTATGTATTAGTTTTCATAAGCAACATAGCTTTTTTAAAAAAGCTTTTTTCCTGATGACAAAAGCAAGCATACATAAAATAAAAATCTATACAAAAATACAAAGGAACTATTAAACCTATTAAACTTTTATAATTCTACCTGCATGAAATATTCCTATTAACAAATATGCTTTTAGTTTCCCAACTTAAGACTGTACAACAAATGGATGAATTAAGCTAGTCAGACCAGAGGGGAACAGAAGTTTCCATCAGTTACACCAAAACTGAATTAAAAAGTAGAAAGTTACTTCTTGTCTTATTAGTAAATATTTCATTGATATAAAGTAAGTATCCAACTCCAACATTTAGACCCTACCTAATGTTTATAGAATGTTTACATCAAGTACTGCCCTCTCTCTCTCTCGTTTTATTCTAATTCATATTTCTTCTTTGAGATTTCATTTTTACCTTTCAAGCTCTACCCTATGGACCACATGCAACCTATAAAAAGAAGAGGACTTTTTTTAAAGCGATTATAAATTGCTCTCTGTTGAAAGATCAAACTCATACAAGTATCAGTTTGTTCAATTATTAAGACCCAGCTATGCTGGAAACTGGGGGCAATAATATATAAGGCAAGATATGAGGTAATTTTAGTTTGTCTATGTTTTTCTAGGGGAGAAGGACTCACAAACAACCTAAAACACTATGTGATTGAATATTAAAACAGTGGTACATTGAAAGATTTTTTTTTTAGTTCATTTTTGGAATGGGGAGAAAGAGGAAAAAAGGATTAATTCAGGGAGAGACCATGACAACAGCAAAACTGAGATATGCAAGTAAAGCTCTCTTGGCGGAGGGGCAGGAAGTTATTTTGGCAAGAATTTGGTTTGGAAGAAATTTGGGGAAACGTTAAATATGTTGACTCAGAAAAAGGAAAACTGAATTCTAACCACCATGGTTCTCTCAGGGGAACACCAAATGTCACTGAGTCTCAAGGGTAAAGTGAAAGATCTGAGCTGGATGATCACTACAGTACCTTTCAATTCTGAAAGGCAGTGTTCCATAAGGCTAAGAAGATTGGAACTGAAGTCTAGACGTAATTTAATTTAAATAAACAAATAATTAAATGTCAGCCACCGGGGTCTCTGAAGAATCCTCCAAGTCATCCTCAACACGATGCCAACATTAATCGATCTTTAAAAAGGTATTACTTCTCTGCTTAAAAAACTGATGGTCTGTGGAAACAAATCCAGGTGCTTTGTCATGCGAGGGTCTTCGCTGTTCTTCTGGTTTTAAGTTATTACGTTATCAACTCCTGCACTTACTCTAAGTTTCTGACAGATTTTATTTCCCACCTTGGTCCTTTATCCTACTGGTCACCGGTGGCTTCAATTCCCTTCTCTTATACTAACTAGTTGGCAACTTCCTGCTCACGCTTTAAGATCCATTAAAATGCCAGTCTTTACTTTTTATAACACTGCTCATTATTGCAGAAATTAAAACAACAAAAACGCACATCCGTTTATATTTTTACTTAACTACTTAAATGTCTCTCTTTCTTCGCTAGGTTTTAAGTGCCTAAAAGGTAGTTTCATACTTTTTTTTGGGAGCGGGTAATTGGTGGTATCTCGCATGTAGTAAGAACTCAGTAGTTGCGAAGATATTTTCTGTTGTTTTTAAGATGAGGTGCATTCTGCCAGCAACAGTTTTTAAAAATGGATTTGAGAGAGAGAAAGGGTGGAAGAGAGAGATAAACATCGAGTTCTTGCTCTACTTATTTATGCACTCTTTGGTTGACTCCTATATGTGCCCTGACCAGGGATAGAACCCACAACCTTGGCGTATCGGGACGATGCTCTAATCAAGTGGATTTTAAGTCACTTTCATTTTAAACTTGGTTTAAATTATGAAACGAATTTAATTTTTCTCCAAAGGATATTTCCCCCATTATCCTTAATACCTTTTTTATTTTTACACTCTGGGCACCTAACTTTCCTCTTAAATCACTTAATTTAGACTCTGCTTTACTCTCACCTAGACCACTGCCTAGCCTCGTTCTCCGTGGCATCTTCATTTTCATTCCAGACTGACTTCTAACCACCACAAATCCAGCTTCCCAAGCAACAAAGCTCCCCAATCTAAAAGCTTCTGAAGGCTCCCTTCTGCCAACAGGATAAAAATCAACCTTTTTCCATTAGTGTTTGACCCTCCTCCCCTTACAAAATGCTGCAACCTGCCACGTCCCATAATCTCCCCTCTCCCTTGGTTAACAGAGAGTACAGTGATTGAAAGCCTGAGATCTGGAGTCATTCCCATCCAAACTTCATTCCTTAAAAGCTGTGTAACCTGAGCCATTATGTTACCTGTATGCTTCAGGTTCCTCTTCTGTCACGGGAGGCTAACTACGAGTACCCACTTCACAGTTTGTTATAAAAACGGGAGTTAATACCTAGAGAGAGCTAGGCAAATCCTGGAGTATGCTAAAGGATCAAAGGTTAAACTGTTGTTATATCCTCGAAGGGTGGGGCCCTTTATTCTTGCACAAATCCTCCCCAACAAGTTCTTGCTCTCCTAGGTCTATTTAGCTATCTGTTCTCACTTTTTAGCTGTATTATAATTAATTCTCTTCCCCCAAATAGATTGTGGCCCCCCCTCTACAGCTCGGCACCCCTAGGAGCTTACAGGTGCAGAAACGTAGGCCCCATCCAGATCTGAACGCACACTAACCACTTGGGAAACTTGTTAAAAACACCTAATTTCTAGGTCTCAGATACTGAGTCACACGTGTGGAATTAGCATCCACCTCTCCTACCACCACCGAAAGTGGTCCTTTTACCACACTTTCAGAAGCACTGCTCTGGAGCCCCATAGCACGGAGACTGCCAGAGGGCTCAGCCAATCAACGTCAAGTTACGGTTCCCTACCGTGAAAGGGGGCGGGGCCCTGTGTCAATGGGGCTCACGGACTCCAATTGGAGAGGCGGGGCTCCCGGGGAGCGCTCCAAGAGTCGGACACCAGGTTCTTCCAACCACCCCCATCCCCGCCTCGGGGTCGGGAAACCAACCCACCCGGTACTCGAAAGGAGCCCCTGAGCCTGGAATCTGAGCGTGGTTTCTAGCAGTACTGGGGGGAGGAGGGACGGGGTACGGCAAGAAAATGGGGATAACGGGAAACAATAAAAGAGATCGGGCCTTGTTCAAAACAAAACGTACACAATGATGCCTTGGCCTCTTATCCAAGCCAAAAAGGGTTGCAACTTAACTAGTTAAGAGCTTCAAACTCGGAGACGGTGTAGACACCTGACCAGCAGCTCAGTGCGAAAGGCAAACCAACAGTCATGAATCTGTTTTCAATCCCGATTCCTTGGGCCCGGCCCTTACCACGCAGCAAGTGCTCGGTCTCCTGCAGCTCCTGCTCCTTCTCGCTCAGCCGTTTGGCTATGGCCACCAACTCAGGCTCCCTGACCCGCAACTGGGATTCAGATCCTGCCTGGCGCTCCAGGAGGGACCTCAAGGGCCCGCCGCGGGCGAACAGCTCCTCCAGCGGTGGGCTACCGCAACTTCGGTGCCGGCGGGCCTGGGCAGCAGCGGGACGAGCCCACAGACACCGAGCGACACTTAACAGGTAAGGGAATCGCATAGCTGAGCCTCGACTGCCCAGGCTGGCCATAGCCGGAAGCGTCGAGCCGAGCGAGTCTCGCGACACCAAACGGGACTTGGAAATAGGGGCGAGGGCTGAGCGAGCCCCGCCCAGCACACGCGCGAGTTTTAAAGGGCCTCCCGGAAGCGTCTGTGAGAACTTCCGGCCAAACATTTAAAGGCCGCTGCATCCGCAGAGCCCGGAAGTTGAGGGTGCAGAGCGGAATTAGTAGTGGGGCGTGCGGGAGGGTTTGGGCACCCTCTTTAAACCGTGGCACAAACGTCCCCAGGAACGTGCCAGGCTGGTGTGTGGGCAGGAAGGGAAAAGGCGCGGGCTGTCCCTCCGTTGTCTGACGTCGAGGATTTGTTTCCCAAGCACCGCCTGAGGATTTCCTAGTACCGCCCCGGAGGGCAGTCTGGTGTTAGCCCGAGGCTGAGGCCACTCACGGAAGTGACTGTTTCCAAAAGCGAATTGTTAGGAAACAGGTTGAGAGCTGACCGTTTCTTTTTCGTCGGTGGATAATGCTCGTGCTGATTAGGACGTGGCAGGTGTCCTCGCAAACAACCTAGGAGGGATTTCGCTAAACCCGATTTCCTGTCCTGTACCTGCCTTGTAACAGACTTGCTCCCAGATGACTTCCTTGCTCAGCTGGTGTCCTGCGGGCCCGTTCACTCTTACTCCTAGTTACCCTCGGCCATTTTTTAAGGAGGTTGAGTGATGCCTTGTTTCAGTAAACCACGCGAGCAAAGCCTTCAGAGCCTTAACCGCTCAAAACTCTGGTTAGTGGATTGGGGCCAGGAATGAAGTTCATTGATAAAATGTTTTTCAACATTCAAAAGACCTTTTCGCAGCCCCCCCCCCCCCCCCCCGAGGAGTCGATATGAGGGAATAAATAAAACCAAGGCAGACCTGGGGCGCGTAAGGGCCAAATAATCTGGGAATTCCCACTATCTGGTTTGAGATGGGTCTGCTAATAGAACTTTCACTGTTGAGAGAGCTGAAATACTGAAAACGGCTGTAATTTACTCCTTTTTTTTTAAAAAAAGGTAAGATATGTCCTTGACAAGGTCAAGTCAGCCTTAAGTCATTTAATCAAGACAATTGAGGTAAAGCATAAAATTCTTACAAAATGAGCTTACATTGCCTGTATTCATTCTTTAGCTCTACATACAAATATAAAGTGAAGTGTAAGGATGAGCGAAGTGCCTCTCTGAATACAAATCAAAAATAGGTTTTACTACTTCAAATCTCCAACTAATTACCGTAATTCTTCCTCTCAGTTTGAATGTGCATTTCAATCCACACTACTTTATAAAATTGTTTTCCTTTACAATAGTGGTTGAAACCCATTATTGATCCCATATAAGACAGGACTGACCAAGTTGTTTATAACTCTATTAGGAACAGTTATTTCCCAAGTCAAAACTTTGAATTATTTTTTAACCATAGAAATGGTGGAGGTTATTTGAACTCAACATGATAAATCTCTCAGCTGAATTCTGAAGTCATTTCAAGAATATACTTTATTATTTATAAAAGGTGAAAAAAATGTAATAAACAATAACCTTGCAGAACAATGTAAAGAATCCAGCCAGAAATTATTTTTCCTCGAATGCACAAGATTTAAGTAATATAAATCACTGTACCTTTTACTTCTATAGTGTTACACCAATGAGGAAACAGTAACTTGTCTAAGGATATATTGGTGCATTCTTTATTAATTCAAACCATTTTTTAAAAGTCAGTGTAATGCATGTGCATTTTACAATGTTTTCCATAGGTTTATACAATCTTGTCAAATGAAAACAGTAATTTGATTTACTTTGAAAACTCCAAGAAATATACATAGTTTGAGACTTCTGAGTTTTCTTACATTATTGTCATGCTCAAATTCTATCACGTTGAAAATTCTAGCATTTTCAGGAAGTCTATTGTACACAGGTAAAATGATAAAATAGACTGAAGGACAGGGGAACAAAAACCCAAAACAACTTAAATTGGAGAAAAAATAATCTGCGTTACCTATTCAGTTTATAGGTACCTACAGTTATTCTGACATTCAAAATATATAACTAAGCGTGGTATCTATTAAGTTGTATTCATGCATTCAAAATTAATGATTCACTAATAAATATTGGGGGAATCCAAAATAAGGATATGTATTATTAAGTACAATGAACATGGTAGTAACAAGTTATACATGTTCAATATGATAAATTTTACATAACTAAACACATTGAAATTATTTTTCATATTTAGCAAACATCCTAAAATCATATACAAGAAACACCGTGTTTATGACAGATAGGTTAAAGCAAGGGTTAAAAAATCAGGTCTGTTACATTATCTCAATATTCAGTGTTTATTGTTCATCAGAGGGCAGTATAGAAAAACACTCAGCCAAATGATTATCAGTTTAAATTGCCTATTATGACAATTAGTTAAGACTAAAGTTTCTACCACCAAAGAGATGTAGAGGATTCAGGTAATTTTACTATTTCAAAGAAAAATATTCACTCTCACCTCCATTAAATTATTCAAGCTAACACTGTTTTGGAATTTTCCCATTTCACTTTTCAGTTTATTGTATTTTCTTCACAGTACTTGTTAGCAATCATTTAATGGAACCTAACAGCAGTGCTGAGGAGTCTGCTCATAATTTTTTTTTAGCTCAGTGTAATGTCCAGTAAATTTACATGCAATGTAACCTCTCAAAAAGCTGTTACTTTACAGCAGAGAAACCTAACAAACGCTACCTCAAACAGATGATCAAAGTCAACATCACCAGTGATAAGTCATGATAATGGTATGCACCTTTGATATTATGTGATATAAATGGCACTTTGCTTCCCAGGTCTTCCTTCCAAAAACTGATAACACATGTCTAATCATGGGGAAAACATAAGACAAATTCCAATTGAGGGACACTTTGCAAAATACTAGACCAGTAGTCCTTAAATCTGTCAAAGTCATTAAAAGCAAGACAAGTTTGAGAAACTGTCACCGCTAAGAGGTGCTTAAGGCCACATGATGACTAACTGTAATGTGGTGTCTTGAATGGGATCCTAGAACAGAAAAAGGTAAAACCTAAGGGAATGTGAATGCAGTGTAGACAGTGCATTGATATTGGTTTATTATGTGACAGGTATCTCATGGGTGGGCTGTACATGGAACTTCACTGTCCTCTCGGCAAGTTTTCTGTTTATCTGGAACTATTCAAAAGTAAAAGGTTAGTGAAAAATTTTATGAATACACAAGTGCCTTTTATTCTATTTTCATGGTAAAATTATTTTTAAAGGCTTACTACTCTAATATTAAAAAGGATGCTTTCTATTACACGTGAACATTAATGTTTTCAAAAGGCCAGTCTCATAACTTTAGTTCTACCCCGACATATTTATTTAGCAAATTACTTGATATTTATATTCCTATTCTTGGGAGTGTTATTTTATTTCCAAAGGAAATAAAATTTTCAAGTGTTTTTTATTTAAACTTTGATTTAAACCTATACTACAATATTATACACATACACACATTCGATTATATATATCTCTGTGTGTATGTGTGTGATTTTTTTTTCTTGATTGTAGATTCAGGGTGATGTTGTGGAACTGAAAACAGTGATTTTGAATCACATTACTGAACAAAACAATAACATTCATATATTCCTCCATCTGAAAATAAGCTTGACTGTAATTTTTGGAAGAAGAATTAAATCATATTTTTAAAGTATGGTTTGAAAAAACACAAGAAAAGTACATTAAAATGGCATTTAATATATTCTTGAAAATGAAAATTATTATTGAGCTGGAGAATTTTGTTAAAATAATGTTATATGTAAAACTTTACTCTTTTTATGTTTATTTCATTTCTTTCATATGGCCATCCTATAAATTAACTATACTCCTTATTTGAAGATGAGGAAACATGCTCAGGATAAATGATTTGACCAAAGTCACATAAGACAGAAATGTAACTTGAAATTAAATTTATAATTAAAGCTTCACATTTGGAAATAAAACTTAATCTGTTTGTATTGCAATAATACTATTAAGAATGTTGCAGGAAGATTTGAAGCAAGTTTCTGGTATTAGTATTTTGGATTTTTTTTGTTTGAAGATTTTATTTATTTATTTATTTACTTACTTACTTACTTACTTACTTACTTAGAGAGAGGGGAAGGGAGGGAGAAAAAGAGGGAGAGAAATATTGATTGGCTGCCTTTCGCACATACCCCAACCAGGGATTGGGCCATAACGCAGGCACGTACCCTGATCATGGATCAAACTGGTGACCTTTCACTTTGTGTGACGATGCTCAACCAACTGAGCCATGCTGTTCAGGGTGGTGTCAGTTTTATTGATAAATACTTGTAGTTGTAGCAAGGGAGGAATAGCTAAAACTTTTACGGATTTAAGACTATTTTTTCAGGAGAACAAACATTTTATAATGGTCAGAAATTTATAAAGAACTGAAGAGCACGCAAATATAATCCTTTGTAAAAGCATACTTTGAAAATTAACTGTTGTAGATTGTCAATATAAATATACAGGCCAAAAAATTTCCTGTAAATATCTTTACCACCTTTCACAATAACTTGCCAATGCATGCAGTGCAAAGTTTTCAAAATTCATATAGGCGCTTTAGATCTAAGAAATTTAGGTGGCTCTCAAAAGCATTATTTTATTTTCTGATTGTATTTTAAGTCTTTTATTGTATATTTTTTTCTTGATGCATCTGATATATTTTTTTGCAGATGTAATTTGTCACAATTACAATAACTTATTTTTAAAATATGTTAAATGTGTATAGGAAAAATAGATGCTTTTTTTCAAAATTAAGACTCAGGTATTATTTTAAATCAGCTTAATGGGGTGAAAATGTATCTTTGCCCCTAATAAATAAACATGATTTACCTATCTATAGTCTTTTTGCAAAACTGAATTATTATAAAAATATGATGCACATTTCATTCTGTAAGAACCTAGGCAGCGTTAAAGGATACTTACTATTAAACACCCCCATGCACCGTGACCAAATATCAGAACTGGTCATCCTATGTACATAATTTAAGATTGTAAAAAAGACCACATTACGGCCTTGATTTTTGCACTTAATAACATTGACATCAAAACTGTGTTTTGCTATTGTTGTTCATATGCCAGTGCACGCACTGTGCTTAGAGCTGCCCTGTTAACACTGTCAGTGTATCTGTGTTACCTTTGGGTAACATAATAACTATAATCCAGAGTAAAGAAGAAGTGTCATCTACCATTATTAGTGTGATCTATGTACAAGATCCATCTCTGAAGAAATCTGGCTTTCCAGTGTATTTATATATATTTATATAAAATCTGTATCCTCTGCCTTTCTTTCCATTATAGATAGACCTGAAGCTAGGCACTCTAGAAAGAGCATTAACCTCTTTCTGTGTGCGTTAGCAGATTCTAACAGTATACAAAGACAGCTTGGCAATCTAAAACACAAGTGTACCATCTAAAGTGCTAATTTTTCCTAGGAGAAATTTACTCACTAGGAAAAATCTAATTTTACCAAAACAAATATTGTGCTCTTGAAATGGTAGCATAGACACCATTTTTTACTTATTATAGATTTGTAATTAAAACAGAAAGAATTATACTATACATAAAAAATTTGTAGAGTGGCAAATATACACATACTCTTAGATAGAAACTTTAAATATTTTGAAATTAAACGAGAAACCCTTCCCTCCCCCCAAAACAGGAATTTAGCACAGAAATGGTCACATGGCATGGTTAGCAACATCTGATGTGTAAATCTACTTTAGAATCATTCTCAGCACAACTTCCTAATCCGGTTCCAAACGGATATACTAACTTCAAAATCTGTATTCTATGAATGCCCAGATTAGATATCAGGACTCTTTATAAGGGCCCTTACCTTTTACATTTGGTAAAATATTAAAAGTATTGTCAAACAGACAATTCATCTAATAGTCTAAAGTATCTTATAAAGATAACTTAGGACTAGCAGGTCACCATCATGTATAGTAACAACAAGAATATAAAGTCTAAGTTTTAAGGTTGTTGCATGCAGTATGTCATAGTATATTACATATTTTCTAATCATGTGCACCAATTTATTGTGCTTCAAACACAGCAACAAGTATGATATTACAACATGTATGTGTATACATCATAGTAGCATAATAAACTCGATTTTAACCAAAAATTTAAATAATTCAGAAACAATAGAACTTCACAATAGATGTGATGATTCTTTTAGGTTTTTCATCACTCTTTAGGAAAAAAATATGACTTTTTGTAAACATCTTCATAGTTGTCTTTTTCAACATATTACTGAAAACTATTATTGAAATAGTAAATACCTAATTGACATGGATAAAGTATGTCTTATCACACTAATACTTTCAGACAAAAACTAGCATTTGTTAAAAGAAATGTTTATTATAAATATTTTATATCTTGTATTTTAAGTACATTTTCATAAATAATGTATTTAAAAGTGCTGAATATGGTAGGATAGTCAGCAACGCCAGTGTAAACAGAACATTTTTGTTTTCTACTCTGCAAACATTTTTTTAAAATCCCATTTTGTCAAACACTGCAACAGTTAAAATATTTGCATAGGGAATAGATAATAGCCCTTTTAAACATATCTCCTGAATTTTATATAAATTAGAAAAATCAAATTTACTTTAAAAACAATGCTTAAAATGCTTTAAGTTTATGGACAAAGAAACTTATAATGTTAAGCTTTCAAGTAAAATAAATTTTAAAAAGAAAACCCAAACTTGTATTTTATGTTTAATAAATTAAAAAATGAGAGGTAGTTAAAAATGGCAAAAAAAAACCCTATAATTTTAATATCATCCTTAATATAAGGCCAGTATTCTCTATAAATATTTTTAAAACTTTCATTTTAGGTTACTCGGTATTTAATGAGTTTAAGATTAAAAAAATAGCCTCCAGGGGATATTCATATTCAAATGTAACACCTAGATATAAATATGACACTGCCTTTTTTGTGCAGGTGCACAACAGGATACAATTTTCTCGAATGTCAAAAGTACGTGCCAATGCCAGGCATGTATTTTGTCTTAAAGACTTAGTGATACTTTGAAAAATAATATGGCAGCTAGAAGATTTGAGTACTGCACTGCCTTTCCATTATGGATGAGAATTAATAGTTTGGTTTCAATATTTTTAAAAGAATTAATTCTTAAGATACTACGTGAAAATGGTCTGAAGCAGAGAATTATCTTCTTCGTAACCCCTATAAAACTTCTTGGTTTAAAACTCAGCTTTCCATTGGATTTTACTTTCAAAGAAAAATATGCCACAGGGACAGATGCTTTTCATCAAAAAATTTATGTGATGCTACATGTAGGCATTCCTTGATTAAATCCTTTCTTTATATTCCAAAACTAAGTTATCAAGCTTATTATTTCTTCTTGCTAAAGTACATACATAACACAACTGTTTTAAAACTGGAGAGCCAGTCTTTAATAAATTAATTACAGTATTGGACATGTGATATATACATAATTCATTTTCTTCTGTTACAATTAAAAACAATATCACTCTGATGTGTCATTGAGATAGAATATCTTCAAATTATTTTGTACTTTTTTTCTCTTTTCTTCTTGTTTTTTATACAACAAACTCTTCTGTAATGAAAATGCCACAGTTTTGGCAGTGAACAACCAGAGGAATCCCTCATTAAGATTTTCCAACCAACAGAGATAAATAGCTCTTTTTTTCATGTACAGAAATACTGGCTTCAAAATCAGTGTACTGAACAAAGTGTATAGCATGTTGAATACCATTGTTACAATTTAAAAACTGGCTTTTTCTGTCTTAGATTATATTTAAAAACGCAAACAACAGCCAACTTTTTGGCATTTATTTCTGTAAGACCATATTGCACAAAAGTCCTTAAATACAGATATAAGTTATGCCATTGGATTAAATATTACAATAACTATGTGGCAAAGGAAGCAGTTTTACTTTGCACATGCGGTCTCTGGAGGTACACTAGGAGACTGTTCACAGGACTACAAATACAGTATGCTTGCAGGTAGGACGAGTGTTCAATAAAACACACTTAATTTGGCAATTCATAGTGTTATGTGGTATTTTCTCCAAACTGAACCATGGATAACCTTGATAAAAATGGAGACAAAGACCATATAATTGTATTTTCACAGTAGCCTGAGGAATGCTAAATAAACTGTAGTTCTCCAGGAACTCAGTTTCTGGTGTTTTTTAAACTACTTTGATTTTCCATCCAAGCCCTCCAAAGTGATATTTTAAAATGAAATTAAGATTCCAAAGTAGAGGTGGCAGTACTTTCAAGAAATGACTTATAAATTTGAGAGTTCAAAAACCTTGGAAAAGAATCTCTGTGCATTAAGGTATATATCTGAAGCTGGGCATCTTCATACATGTGAGGATTGGGATCCAACAGATTTCTGTTGATCACCTCTCTAACTCGAGAATCGAGACTGACCTAAAAAGAAATAAGAGCAAATATATTAAATAACGTTTTTTTTCCCCCAAAAGATTTCAGTGAAATAAGTATGGGTCCGTGACATTTCAGAGGAATTCCAAAGAGTAAATCCAGCTACCTACATCTTGAGGTTATCTTTTTGAACACTATATAACCTTGCATACTTTTTGCCTTCGAAAGTTGAATTAAACAAACAAAAAAACTAAAAATTGTTTTTTGGACAATGTCTATTCATTGTTGAGGTACCGGAGAATTCCCCAGTGAGAATACAAATTTACCTCATACTATTATGTGACTGGAGGGTTGACTCTCTTTATGGAGCAAGGTAAAAAATTTGCAGAGAGTAGTTTTCTGGAAAAAAAAATTAACATGTGTATCAAATGCTGACAGTTTCATATCCCAACAAGTCCTACTTTGTAGGAAACCAAGAATGTGGAAGTTCCTAATAGGGCAGATCCACAGAAGGCATTCCTTATGTCTTAGGTCTACTTGCCAGCACATGAGAAATGCTATAGTCCTTATTTCAGAATACATCCAAAGATCTCTGTTCTGAAGATTAAGCAGAATAATTGCTTGAAGTGGCATCTTTGAAAGGACAAATGTAAGTAGGAATTCAGAACACCCATGAGTTAGTTAATATGTTATTTGAAAAGTACACAGAAATTCTTCAAGTAATCAATTCAGTTATCTTTTTGCCTCTAATCCTGTTGGAACTGGTAATGCATGTTGGTAAGGGAAGTGGAGAAAAATGGGTAGCAATAAGGATATGTTTGGGGAATAGAAATTAGCTCTGCATGAAATGACTTGTTAGCAAAATCCTGCAAGAGGCAAACCATCAATGACTCCTGACGGATTTCTTCAGTCCTCGCTGTTGAACAAGGACTAGGGATCCTGATCCGTAGTTCACTGTCTCATCATGTACTCAAGTCCATGCAAACTTTTCATATATATACCTAAATGTTTCATTAGAGTTATTTTGCAGATTTTTTTGGTTCTTGGTTCTTGTCCACCCAGTTTCAATTAAGCCTGGGGTCTAAAACACTCCCCGTGATGGACCACCCACATTTCATCTGGTGTCCTCAGACTTCTGAGCTCTATGGTCCATGTGGAATTGGGTTGATTGATACACCCCAGGGATGGCTGCTATGGGAGGATTTGCCAAGAAACAATGATCCAAACTACATTTCTGTGGTTTACCCAGACCAAGTTATAAGTATAAAAATTTAAACATCTCTTGGCTGAACTATATATTCTTTGTCAAGATCTGCAAAAAAATAATTACATTCTAGAATTAGATCATTTAGGTTTTATTTTCTGTACTATTGCCATATGAGATCATCATCAGGTACAAAGTAATAAAAAATAATTTTTTTCTCAGCTTTTTATTTAAAATAGTATTTGTGTTTCTACTCAACAAGAAAAATGTTGAAATGGGAGTTTAAACTGTTTGCTATTGCTCTCTTATGTGGTTATAATAAGGTGAAGCCTTACCAAATGCACTCCACTGTATTTATAAATGGTACTTTTACTTTCACTGTCACACTTGAGAACTTTTTGTTTCAATGGAGAAAGAAACATTAGGTTAGTAATAAGGAAAGAGGTCTTTTATTTCTGAAATAATAGCATAATTAAATATAGTATAACAGTTTTTCAGTAGCTGGAATCATATTATTTATCTTAAGATGGAGAAATAAAATAACTTGATTTGCGAAATATCTTGAGTTCTCACTGTAAAATTTTTGTTTCGTTTTTTTTCCAAATTAAAAACGGTAGTGCAATGTCATAGAAAAAGTAGTACTGTTCAATGTTTAGTAATCTGTAACAAAAACACATTTGTTATTTTGATTTAAAAAATAAAATGTTTAGGAAGATCAAAGATGACGGCAGAGTGAGTGGAAGCTACACTCACCTCCTCACAGTCAAACCGGAATTACAGCTAAAATGTAGAGCAACCAACCTGAATAACCAACTGAAGACTAGTTGAAGAGAAGTTTTATAACCAAGCATTTACAGAAGAAGCCACGTCAAGACTGGTAGGAAGGGCAGAGACATGAAAAGGGCTGGACCCGCTCCCCAAAGTGGCAGCTGAGATTCTGGAGAATATCTCAACAGAAGGAGGTTCTCCCTAAAGAGTATGGGGTTCCCACCCCAAGCCAGTCTCCCCAGCCCAGAGCACCAAAGCTAGGAAGTGGCACCTGCATAACATATGGCTGTGAAAATTGGGAGGGATTCTGTCCACCAGGGAAAGACAGGAGTCTGCTAGAGACACAGGCACACTCTTAAAGGGCCAGTGAACAAAATCTCATTTGCAGCCACTCACCCTGGGCTCCAGTGGAGGGGGGTGGAGAGGAGTAGGATCACGAGAAGAGAGACTGGGGTCTGTGGCTCTGGGGAAAGAGCTAAAGGGACGGTTACTAGGGTACCAGTACCGAGTCACTGTCCCACACCACAGATGACATCTCTCTTGGATAGTACACTCCTCTTCAGATGGTATCAACCTAGGAGAATGCAATAGTCCCACCCTCTGGACTTTCTATCACTCCACTCTGCAGAGTCTGCCCTGCAGAAGAGTGAGGTGGGCCGAGGTAAAAGAGTCTGGACAGGCTCAGGGGTATCTGTGACTGACTGCTGTAGCTTTTGGGTAAGGGCCATTCCTCTCACTGTCCCATGAACTTGATCGGCACCTCCCACTCATGGGAGATCCACTAGCCACACTCTGCAGGCTTCAGAAGCTTCACACTCCTGACTCCTGGTGGCTCTGTCCTGCCAAAGTTTGAGAGAATCTGAGGCAGACTGAGTTGTGTGCCTGGGGCAGTGGCCATACCCCCACCTTCTCCCTGAGACTGAACAGCACCTCTCATGGAAGATCCACTGACTTTATCCTTCCAACTCCTGGCAGCCTTGTCTTACTAAAATCAGACTCCTAGAAGAATCTGGAACACACTGAGTTGTGTGGCTCCAAGATGGGGGGCATTTTTCCCTAGCACGCATGACAGGTAAAGTCCTCCTTTCACGTGGCCAAATCTTGGTTTGTTTGGTCCTGATGAACACTGCTGGCCTAACCCTGATGACTCCCTGAGACCACATCCCCCCCCCAAAAGTATGCAAGCACTCAGCAGATGCCAGCTAGACAGGTATATCCTGGGACATTAGCTGAGTGGCCTCAGACCCAGCACTGGCACCGAATTTCAATCTGTATCAATCTGCTGAGCACCACTTGCTTCTCATGGGTGATCACTGAGAACATATCTCATGCAACTTGAGTACTGCCAGAGGCTCTTGCAGTGACTGTGGCTAGCAGGAATCCAGCCGGTGAGGGCAGGTGTTGCGGTGTCTTAGGACTTTAGCTGACCTGCCCCAAGGCTTGATGCTGGTAAAAGCCAGCCTTGGGGTACAGCTTGGTCCTTCCCACACCAACCCAAGCCCATCAGAGGTAGCCACAAACTGTGGATCACTTTGTAGCTTCAAACAGATTTACCAGGGCCAGCCACAAGCAGTGTCTGACATTGGTCTGCACCAGCGTCCCTTCTACAAGGCCCCCAAAACAACAACCCAGTAGCAAGATTCAGACCACATCAGAGCAGGATCCAATTAGCTCCACAAATGGCACATCCCAAGGGAGATCTTCACAGGCACCAGGCCCTGCTAAGGCGAATTCTGCTCTGTGCGGTCAGCCCCTGTACAGCAGATCATACACTGTGGTCAAGGTTGATACAGCCAGCCAGCCTGAAAGTCAACTCCACACATGAATGGGCTAATAGTAATCAAGACTCAATTACAACAGAAGGGCCCACATAACCCACATAAGACATTCCTGGAGCACTCAACTCAGGTGACCAAAGAGCATGTCACTAGGTCCCATAGGACACCTACTACATAAAGCCGCCATACCAAGACTGGGAGTCATAGCAGATCTGCCTAATACATGTAAAATAAACACAAAAAGGCATCCAAAATGGGGAGACAAAGAAACATGTCCCAAATGAAAGAACAGGAAAAATCTCCCAAAATAGAGGTAAGTGAAATGGATGCAAGCAAATTACAAAATATAGGGCTAAAAAAATGGTTATAAGGATGCTTAAGGAACTTAGTGAGAACTACAATAGCACAAAAAAGACACAGAAATTGTAAAAAAAAAAATCAAAAATAAAGTATACAATATCTGAAATGAAGAATGCATTAGAAAAAAATAAACAGTAGGCTGGATGAAGAACATATAAAAATATCCAGTCAGAAATAAAGAATACACTAGAAGGAATAAACAGTAGGTTGGATGAAACAGAGGATTGAATCAGAACAGCAAAAAGAAAAAAGAATTTTAGAAAATAAGAATAGTTTAAGGGACCTTTAGGACACATGAAGTGGAACAACATTCATATCACAGGGGTACCAGAAGGAGAAGAGAGACAGCAATGGATCCCAAAGCTATTTGAAAAAAAAATATGACTGAAAGCTTTGTTAACATGGTGAAGGAAAAGGAGACCCATGTCCAGGAAGTGCAGAGATTTCCCCAAAAGAAGAACCTTGAGAGGCTTACACCAAGACGTATCATAATTAAAATGGCAAAGGTAAAGACAAAGAGAGAATCTTAAAAAACAGCAAGAGAAAGACAGTTACCTACAAGGGAGCTCCCATAAGACTGCCAGCTGATTTCTCAACAGAAACATTTCAAGCCAGAAGGGATTGGAATGAAATATTCAAAGTGGATGAAAAGAAGGGCCTACAATCAAGACTACTTTACCCAGCAAGGCTATTGTTTAAAATTCAAGGAGAAATAAAGAGCTTCCCAGACAAGAAAAAGCTAAAGAAGTTTGTTACCACCAAACCAGTATTACCAGATACATTAAAGGGTAGTTCTTTAAGAAGAAAGAGGAGGAAGAAGAAGTGGACAAGGAGCAAGAGAAGAAGAGAACCAGAACATAGTTAAAAGAAATGGCAAATCTGTACCTATGAATAATCACTTTAAATGTAAATGGCTTAAATGTTCCAACCAAAAGACACAGGGAGCTGACTGGATAAGAAAACAAGATACACACAGACTGAAAGTAAAAAGATGGGAGAAGATAATTCAATCAAATGAAAATGTAAAAAGCTGGGGTAGCAATACTTATAGCTGACAGAATAGACTTTAAAACAAAGGCTGTAGTAAGAGGCAAAAAAGGACACTACATAATGATAAAAGGAGCAATTGAACAAGAAGATATAACCCTTATAAAGATTTGTACATCCAGCATAGAAGCACTTAAATATGTAAAGCAAATCTTGATGGACATAAAGGAAGAGATCAATGTGTCTTTTATTTGTACTTAAAAACAGAATGAACTTTTTGGCCAAACCTATAATACAGGCATAGTAGGAGATTTTAACACCTCAGTGACATCAATGGATTGATTTTCCAGACAGAAAGTGAATGAGGAAATGCCAACTTTAAATGAAACACTAGATCAGATGAATTTCATTGATATCTTTAGAGCATTTCACCTCAAGGTAGCAGAATATACAATATTTTCAAGTGCACATGGAACATTTTCTAGGATAAAGCACATATGCTAGGACACAAAACAAGTCTCAGTAACTCAAAGTATTTTTGGTTTCAGAATTAACAACTGACACCAAAAACTGAAATATCCAGCAACTTCTCTGACCATAGCAGTATAAAACTAGAAATCAATTACAAGAAAAGAAACTAAAAACAAAGACATGGATGCTAAATAACATGTTACTAAACAAGGATTGGTTAAACAATGAGATCAAGAAGAAATCAAAAGATACTTTGAGACAAATGAAAATGAAAATACAGCAATTCAAAAAAAAAAAAAATCTATGGGACACAGCAAAAGCAGTCCTAAGAGGAAAATTCATAGCATTACAGGCATACCTCAAGAAACAAGGAAAATCTCAAATAAACAACTAACTTTACACTTAAAGGAACTAGAAAAAGAACAATAAACAAAGCCCAATGTGAGTGGAAGGAATAATAAAGATTAGAGCCAAAATAAGTGAAATAAAATCTAAATAATGCAAACAGTGCAAAAGAGCAATGAAACCAAGAGCTGTTTCTCAAAAGGTTAAACAAGATTGACAAACCTTTAATCAGACTCATCAAGAAAAAAAGAGAGGACCTAAAAAAATAAAATCAGAAATTAAAGAGAAGTAACAACAAATACCAAAATGTATACAGAATTGTAAGAAAATATTTCAAAGAACTATATGTCAGCTAATTGGACAATCTGGATGAAATGGATATATTCCTAAGAACATTCAAGCTTCCAACGTGAGTTAGAAACATTTAGAAAATCTGAATAGAGGGATTACAGCTAATGCAATTTAAGCAGTAATAAAAAATAAATAAATAAATAAAACAAAAACAAAAAACAAAAACAAAAAACCTCCCAGCAAACAAAAGTCCTGGACCAGATGGCTTCACAGGTAAATTTTACCCAACATTCAAAGAAGAACTAATGCCTATCCTCCTCAAACTGTTTTTAAACATTCAAATGGAAGGTAAAGGGAGGGATAAATGGTGATGAAAGCAGACTTGACTTGGTGTGGTGAATACACAGTACAATATATAGATGATGTATTACAGAATTGTACATCTGAAACCTATATAGTTTTATTGACCCAACTCACCCCAATAAATTCAACTTAAAAAATTGCTAAAAGTACAAACTCACTGAGACTGGGGTAATGCCTTACACTGAATCAGTAGGCCCCTAGGTCTCACACACACCACAGTATGTGTAAAAAGTATTCAGTGAATACACACAAGATGAGGAAAAATAAATAAAATAAGGTATTTACCTTAACACCTGGTTGTTTGTTTGAATAGCGTGGCAGTCAGTCAAAAGAAGTGTAGAGAGTTCAAATAGCAAGGATGAACCCCATGGGTCTAACAATCTACAGTTTCATCCTGTGGCATCTTTGTGCTTCAGACTGTAGAACATCTATAATACAAGGTAACAGGGGTGGGTCCCAGCATGGACCCTGAGCCATAGTCACCCTAGGATTCAGGCACGACTGGATGGCTCATCAGGCCATCTCACGTGGGGTCCAAGGCAGGAGGGATGAGGACTCTCCTGTAAAGAACGCATCCTAAGGGACAGAATGTTGAGTAGTACAGATAAGAGATGCCCTTGGACAATGGACATTTTTTTTCTCAGTCCTCACAGACTCACATGTCAGTGGCAGAAGTGGGGAGTGAGGTGCAGCAATAACAGAGTTTAAAAAGAAAAGAACTGTGGGACAGGGCACACAGAACCAACTGGTGTGGTAGCGTGTACCTGGCCGTTTTAGCAGTGCTGGACATGTTGGCAGTGTTGGGACGCGGCAACCGAAGCTTTAAAAAAGCATCAGTGACTTGTGATGATAGGCCTCGGTGAACTTGGAAGCATTCATTCCCACAGGGAGTAGGAGATATGGAGAAGAAGAGCAAGCGGCTTGCAAACATAAAAATATTCATGGGCAACTCTACAAACCAGTTGGGAGGAAAATGTAATGAGAGCTAAAGATTTAACGTGAGTGTAGAAGTGAAGCGGGGAGAATGAAGACTGATCTTGCTAGTGTGACTTGGGAGAACCTGGGTCGGACTGAGTTACATACCATGCTGAATCGTACCAGATTTCCTACCCTGTGGAGGGGAACATTAAGATAGATGATTATTGCCAACAGGCAGTGCACCAAGTTTTGGTGCTGCCTTTCTGTTCTAGCCTTCAAGGTGCAATGGAATCATGACTCTAATTTTTGGCAGAATTGCACTAACAATGAGGGATTTTCACTGATATTTTTTCCTTGTAGAAACTCTTCATTAAGTCAATTATGTTAATTCCTCAAACAATTTTTTGCATATCATGATTAAAATTTCCCCCCATTTTTTGCATGTTATTTTCAATTTTACTGAAGTTGTTTTATCTGGAATTCTTTTCTAAGTAAAATACTGATAGATTTTTCTTTTTCTTTTATAGGTTTTTATTAACTTTTTACCAATTATAGCTTCTGCGACTGGAGATGTTCCTTTTAATTTTAACTAATTTTGTTTTGTTTCGGTTTTTATTTTAAATTTTATACCTCTAAAGAATATTTGGTTGTCCCATCAGTTCTAATAAAGTTTTACCATGTGTGCTTTTAGTTATGTTATTTTGTGTTGATTATTTCTACTGAAAACAATCATAAGTTGCAAATAAGACTGATTGGTGATATGTATTTCTTGGAGCAAAGATCACCAGCAGACTAAAAGTGCAGTAACCGTATTCTTGGCTAGGTCTCAATGATGGGGAAGTGTAGCTTGCTTGTCTGAGGGAGAGTTCAGGCATGCAGTTATAGTTCCTATTTCTCATTTTGCCTCAAGTTTTAAGGTAGGGTTCATAGAAATCTATAGTAGTGTCATGAAGAAAGTACCAGACAATGGAATAACTAATCAGCATACTGTGGTTAGAAAAGCAGCACATTTCACATCAGGAGACTTTGGGCTTATGTTCTCTCTCTGCAAGAATACAATCCTAACGTCTGTGAACAATCCATTTTACTTCTTGGGGAATGAGTTTCCTGTGCTGTAAAATGGTGCCATCTGTCCTAGTGGCTAAAGGATTATTTTGAGACTCATATTGTAATAATGTAGTAAGACCATTTCATCAACAACAAAGTTCAAGCCCCATGTAAGGTAATAATAATAACTGAGCCTAAGTACAATGACACCTTTTTGATCAAGACCCATGTCTTTTAGATTTTGTATCAACTCGAATTTTACCTAATCATAGTGACCTTACCTGACTACCCCCAATCTAACCGACATCATTCAACCTTCACCTCCATCATAAGGTTTATCACAATTGTTAGTCACTTGTTTTTGACATGATTTGTCATCTTACAAAAATGTAAGCTCCATAAGGAACAGGCCCTATTTTTGTGGTGGTTGTCATTCACCACCACATCCCCGACATCTAGCTTACTACCTGGCTCACAGGAAATACTCGGGAAGTGTTTTTGAATGATGATAAGCATGCACCAAGAAATTAATCTGAGAAAATATAGTTAAATGAATCCTGCTTATAAAAACTGATTTAAATTATTGGAAGTGGCTGAATTCACAGTTTTTCTTGAAAAGGAATATACAGGTACACACAGAATCCATATGCCCATCCCATATGCATTATTTTTGGGTAATTTGGTCTTTAAAATAGGTTTATTGCTTTTTTCCTCCCAGTTAGCAACTGGAAATTTAGGGTGAAATCAGAAGAAGCAAACAATTCCCATTACTATTAAAATCACCATGCGGCAGAGCCTGTAAGTCATAGATTTAGTGGGGTTGAGAGTGTTTTCCATAGCATCACTTCATGGAACAAGGAAGCAGAGGTCACAGAGCACCGACGTGAGCTGTTCACTGTCACGTGAACAGCAGGTGGCAGGGCCAGATTGCAGCCCTGGTGAAAGACACTTGTTGCAGGACTTATAATTACTTCTTTATTCAATAGCTCAATGCTGTTTATAGTTGGCAATAGCTTTTAAATAAACTTTTCATTTAAGTTCTTTATGTTGTTGGGTCTATCTTTCCAATAGTTAATAAATATAAGCTGCCAGCAGCATCTGCTACACGCAGCAAGGCTATTTATTTGTCTTCAACCTCTCTTTATTACCTCCTTTTTTTTTGAAGACATTGCATAAAACAGAAATTTTACTTTTATGATATTTTAAATTTGTTCTTAGATTTTTTTAAATTTAAAATTTGACCCTCTCCCTCTTGAAAGGTATGCTATTTTGAGAAATGGAATTTATATTGCCTCCTGATTACAAACATCTATTTTATAACACAATGCTCAAATTATTATCGGTGCATAAAACTTGCTTTTAAAACAAACAATGAAATGCAATTTTCAGCATACTGGCTTCATGTAGGAAATAAGTTGTATAAATAATTTTAAGAGTGTAGACTTTCTCTACATTTAACAAAGAGAAACATGATAACCAAATTAAGGTAAAAGGAAAGTCTAGTGGGAAAAAACATGAGGTTCTGGTTAAGAGTAAAACCTTGATAATTTTTAGTAATTAGTCATTATCACTTTATAAATGAGTTCATGTTCTTTAAATGGATTTGGAGTAAGTAGAAACAGTTACAGAATTTCAGAGGTAGAAAGGCCATATTAGTCCCCAAAGCAGAAAATATTCCAGCCCCATTTGGTTTGTACTAGCTGTTTTGAGACTGTGTTGAGAGAGATGCTGAGGTTGAATGTGGGGACAGCAGTGAGGAGAACCATAATTTATTAACCATGTCATTGGGTCGCGGTGAGGGGGCGGTAAAATTAAGTAGCACAAGGGTCTTACAGCTGCCATTCTCTATGCCCCTTTTGATTTTAGTGAACTAATTTATCCCAGGTCACACAATTAGGCAGAAGCAGAGCCAGGACTAGAATCCTGTGAGAACAAAATTTGAAAGGCGAAAACTCTGTATTTTCAGACAATTAGTGATGTATAGGGGCTGGTTAGAAACTGACAAGCTTTCGCATAGAAAGGTCAGTGAGATATATGAGTTTGCAGAAGACTCAGGGACAGCTACAGAGTGTATGCCATGCTGTAAGTGTGCCACTGGGTCAAGTCATTTGGCATGGTTCAAGAGGAAATACAGCTACATCTGGGCTAAAAATATAATTTGTTTAACAATTGTCTTTTATCATCGCAAATACCTACTGTTGGTTTACTTGTTTTTGCTGCTAAACAATAATCAAATGCAGGGGTGGGCAAAAGTAGGTTTACAATTCTGAGTTTATCTTTCAATAATCAATAACTATGATAGCTCTAAACTATGACCCAAAGAAGAAGTAAATTTGTGAAAATTAAGTATTTTACAAATCAGTGAAATCAGAAAGTCAGGGGCTATGAGGACAAAACTAAAAATTAGAAATGGTGACTAAAATAAAGGAACTATATGTACTGAATATGGAGAATGCTTTTTCTAATAGCATTATTTTAAAAGTGGAATAGCCATGATTTTAAGATAACACCTAGATGGTGCAGAAGAATGGAGTAGATAATCTAGACAATTATCATTTTAAGATGATACATATTACATATTTTGGTGAGAGAAATGGACTAGGTAAGCTTCCCAACGACTCTGTAATTATGCATAATTATGGGCAAGAGAAGCATGCCTTTTGGGCACATTTGAATTATTTATTTGCTATGTAATGCAATATTAAAATAAAAATGAGAAAGAAATCAATGTGCTAATAAAATCCAAGTAGTATTTATAGGTTAAACGCTAAGGTTCTAGATAGATCAGAAACCTGAAGAATGTATTTTTAGGATGTAGAATTATAATGATGTTAGATCCACAAAGCATCAGTAATAAATGTATTGAGGCTTCAGAAAACATTCTCTCCACCCTGTTGCTATAAATACCTTTTTAATGTTAATTCAGGAAATAAAAAATAAAACAATCTTTCATGTAACCAATTCAAGGTTCCTCATATTTAAGAGACAATATGATGGGAGGACTCTGGAATTCTAATGGCACTTATCGTCGTCGTCGTCGGCAGCCGTCCGTCTCGAGAGACGATGGTGTAGCTTCTTTAAGAGTCTATCTGCACCGCCGAGAATGGCTGTGCAGTCCGACTCGGGAGTGACATGGTATCTGTCTCCTCCCGTGTTGAATCGACATCTTGCGATGACGCTGAAGCTACAGAGCCTGGACAGGGTGATATGGAGGGTCTGCTGTTGCCCATGCAGCAGACCCCCCCTCTCTTCGCAGCTGAAGGGTCCAAGGGAAAGACGGAGTCGATACAGCTTGGGTTCAGGTGCGCCACAGGAGTTGCCGGTGTTGACTACAACATCAAACCGCCTTAGGGACTCCGGCTCCGGATTTTCTGTCGGGGTTTACTCCCTTAGCCTTTCCCCTGAAGAGGTATGCCGCAAGGCAGCGGAGGTTTTTTGGAGTCAGAGATTTCCTTCTCTGATGTGCCCTGACTGGAAGATCGAACCAGCGACACTTAGCTCGCAGGCCGACGCTCAATCCGCTGAGCTAAACCAGCCAGGGCTTAATGGCACTTATAACCTAATAAAAAATGCATCACTTCAGTATACCTCATCAGAGGTGAAATAGCGTATATAGACTTCCAACCATAGAGATGGCGGAAGTAGACACTTTCATAGATTTCAAGGTAAGAGTGTACATGAGCTGGGGCCCCATCAAATGCTGGGCAAGGCACCAATGAGCACAGCCTGTTTCTAGGGGTGTGGAGCCTAAGCTCTGGGAGCAGAAAAGAACCAGGTCAGGACTTTTAAATGCACAGGTAAAAACAGTGGTTTAGGAGGGCTAGAAAAGACAAAAAGAAGATGTGAAGAGGAAAAAGCATTCTGGGAACCTCTGAGTTGAAACGCTTGCAAGCACCTCTGGAGCTCAGCACTCCACAGGCCTGAGCATACTGTTAACCCTTCCCTCGCCAACAGCTTTTAACTCCAACAGCTGCAACATTTCTCAGGAGCAAATGAATTCTTAAAAACCTAATGGAAAAATATGAATCTGGTTGCTTGAAATATTCCTCGTTTCTTAAGTACATTCTGGCAATGGGAAAAAATAATAGCTTGCACTTTCAATAACAGGAAAACTGAAATAAGTAAAAATAATTACCATACTCCTCTCTCCTCAAGACTATTAATGGATCATAAAGGCTCATTCTTTTTTTTTTTTTTAATTATTTATTTGTTTATTTTATTTTTAGAGAGAGGGGAAAGGAGAAAGAGAGGGAGAGAAACATAACTGTGTGGTTGCCTCTCACGTGCCCCCAACTGGGGACCTGACGTGCAACCTAGTCATGTGCCCTGACTGGGAATCGAACCAGCGACACTTAGCTCGCAGGCCGACGCTCAATCCACTGAGCCACAGCAGCCAGGGCCAAGGCTCATTCTTTAGTTCTGTAAAAATTGTGTCATTAGCATCAACACATTTTTTTTAAGCCCCTATATCAGAGGTTTCCAAACTTGTATATATGTGGAAAACTTGTTCAAAGTGCAGATTCCTGGGTTCTATTTTTAAAATGTCAGATTCAGAGGTCCTGAATAGGCCTCAAGAATTTGCGTTTCAAACAAACTCTCCTGGTGAAATCTCATACAGGTAATGTGCGGATCACACTTTGAGAAACACCACCCCAAAGTAAATTCTTTTCCACTTTAGTGTAAGTCATAGCAAATTGTATTTTTAACAGGCTTCCTAATGTTAGTTCGGAGAAGCAAGCAGACTACCAGCCAGAGGCAAATGATCAAAGCATAGTGAGGAAACCTATCTTTCAAACACATATTCACGTAGACCCTTACAGTGAATTCTAAATGGTCTACCCAGAGAAGCCTGAGAGTCTGTCTACACCCCATGTATTATCCTATTTAGAAAGAAGTCCGTTTAGGTTCATTCTTGGTCTTAGGAAGCCCATACCAATATTTTCCAGTTTTTTACCTCTTTAGGTGATAGTATTGAAATGTAATCATCATATATCATTCTGGCCTTTTCTTCAACTACTTTTTTGTTCTGCTCTTTCTTTAAGTCTTCACAGGCAAGCCAGAAAAGTAGGTTCTCTTCACTGTATTCTGTTCGGAGGAACTCTCTGAAAAGGTTTCTTCCTGCTGGGGCCTTCATCATCTTGTCAAAATTTTGAGACCAGGACAAGATTTCATCTGAAGTGGGGTTTTGCCTGCAGAGAAAGAACGGGCCCATTGTTAAAGGTGACCTTGAATGCTTGCCCCAGTAAGGAGAGAAGCAGATAGACATGCTATTAGTTGCTGCCATCTAGTGGTCATTGCCACTGGGTCTGGCCTCATCTGGCAAAACATGTGCCAGGACTGGGTTAGGGATTTCTGGGTCTTCACAAAATTAGTGTCAGGCACAAGCTGCATGTTAGGGAACCAAGTGTTCAAACAGCAAGGGGCTATGCATGTGGTCGTCACAAATTCCTACTGAGGGCTGGGAGTGTTCAAACCTGAATATATTGCAAGTTCATAGAAATAGTTTCTATACTTATTATCCATTTGAGGGGTAAATTGAATCTGTTTGTGTGCATCTGAAGCAGATTTTCATTTTCAAGCTATAAGATACAGTTTCTCCTTTCATCTCTGGTAGCTTTTTTTCTTCCGTTTATCACTGGATCTAAAAGAAGAATACATTGTGTGCACTTGTCACATATTTTCCTAAATTTTAATAATTATTCTATTAAGTACAGGCTGAGACAAAAGTAGGTTTACAGTTTTTTGCATGGAAAATAATACAACAGTTAATAAATAATAAAAGAATAAACTATGTTTTGCATATTCATGACTGTAAACCTTCTTTTGCTCCACCCTATTCTGTAAATGAATTATTACCCATGTGTGGAGTTATCACAGTTATAAAGCACAGGCCCTTTGCAATGACAATTAGGATTTTGGAGATATCCATATTCAGGTTTTCAGTGACTACTTTCCTACAGAAATCACCAATTATTACTCCTTTTGCTTGTACACCAAAGAAGTGGAGGAAATGGACTGGAGATGCTTATGGTTAAATTGATCTTGCTTTCCCATTCAACAGTCTATTTAAAAATTTTCTAAACTAAAATACACTTGGTTAAAGAAGGTATATACATGTATACATCTTTTTGAGAAAATATTTTTAATAGATTTTTACTATTCCAAAATGTCTAAGTTTCTTCATTCATTTAAAATATTTTTCCAAAGAAAAAAATACTAGGTACCATCAACATTAAAATCTTGTCAGTAGAAAAAGCACCTATAATTATACAAATAATCTACTTGTGTTTTGATTTTATTCTATAGATCCAGTTCTTTATTTCAGCTTTTCATTTCAGAGAAAATATTGGTTAGAGTCTGTTTGATGGAAATGGGGCTGGGTACCAGCCGGGTGCGGTGATGCCCCTTCTGGCTGAGTTAGGCAACTCCCTGTCTTCCTTGTGTGTGTTTTCGATTCTTCCATGTGAAGAACACAACTACAAGAAATATTCTCAGGAAAGGGAAGGAAGTAATTAGCCCAATTTGGGGGCGAAACTAATTCATGCAACAATCATTATTTTTTGAAAGAGAAAGACAAAGCCAGGCAACATTTTAGCTGATAGATTAACAGAGTAAATAGAAAAACTGAGGAAAAGCAACTGCCATCACAGAACAAGATCTCCCAGCGTGTGTAAGCACTCATTTCACAAACCCATTGTCAGGAGCCACAGGAAGCCTGAGCTGATAGCTAAGCCCTGAGTAGGTGCAAACCGAATATGAATCCAAGATGCAATTATAACATGAATCACTCACCCTTCTTCCTCTAGGACCTGGATACTCTCCATTTTTGTGGTGTGTGGGGGTCTTTCTGCAGTTTCCGCTCTTTCTTCGTTCCTAACAGTGAGGCTGTAATGTAGCATAACACTTTATTTTGTCTATGGAAAACCAATTGTTGAAATAAAAGAAAAAATTTGCAGGAAATTATTCTACAGAAGAATTTTATTTTGAACTATGTGAGAATACTTAGTGTACAAAAGAGCAATGCCATTTTTAAATGATGGGAAAGCCCATGTCAACTAAACGAAAGAGAATCATGATTTAATAAAATTATAAATAAGTCAGAACTCAAAAACGGGTACTGTTTTACATTCTGACTTCATCCTTACATAATTTAAATTACTTAAAATCCCTTAGATACCTACATGATTATATGCATTAATATTTGATATATATGATTATGCTACTCTTTGGACTAAGTTCATTTTGACTTTTGGTTAGTTCTAGTCATAGTTTGTTTTCTATTTACTTTCCCTTGTTGATAGCTAAAAAGGAACAATGTGTCAGAATCTAAAAAAAGCATTTGCATAATTCATACCATCCTCCTAAAAAGGTACAATGTGTCAGAATTTGCATAATTCCCATCATCCTCCTTTGCAGACCGGGTTTTCTGTCGCCGATACCATCATTCCCCCATCCACTCAAGTTCGAACTATTGGAGTCATATTTGACTTCGTCTTTGTCCTTTCATCCCATTTAGTCAAACTCCAATGTCTCCAGAGGTTCTGGATAGGAGAGCACTGGATGAGAAGAGTCTCTGCATCTCTGGGACATACATTTGGGAATTCTACAAGATTACAGGACCCAGGACACTCGTGCTGGCTTTAGTAACACAGGTACATTATAGCCAAGCCGAGCCTCAGGGTGGAACACCTAAGGTTCTAGGTGTAGACTAGACATAATGAGGGAGGTAATAGGCAGATGCTGAAGAGCAGTTAGACAGGATGACTTGGAAAAATCAAGCTACTGAATTAGGCAACTGATCCCCCTGTGTGGGAGCCGAGGGGGCCTTATGGGGAGCCTGTCAGAGAGTAAAAATAGTTCAGCTAACATCTCTTTCATCTGTTCATCCATTAATTTTTTCAATAAGGAAAAATGGAAACTATTGTTTTCTAGTGTCTATATGTGCCAGGCACTGTCTTTTTAGCCTTAATTTTATTAACCCCACTTTACAGACAAGCAGTGAATCACAGAGCTGTGTGTTATGTCGGCCCAAAGTCAGACACAAAATATGGAGTATGGTTGGAATTTAAACCCAATTCTGGCAATGACCCTGTTATTTTTATTGAGTGCCTATGATGAACCATACTCCCTGGTGGGCACTGATGCAATAAACTACTTCTTATGTGAATGAAGAAAAGGGTTATTAAATATGCTTGTGGTGGAAAGGAGTTTAGTGGGTGAAAGCTTCCAACAAGTCTCAATAGTTAGTCTGGAAAGTTTGGCAAGGGAAGCTGAGACAAGGTCTCATTAATTCATTCTTTCATTCTTGGGTGCAAGGCTGAGAATGGAGAGGATGGAGCAAAGGGAAGAATTCAGGCATAGAGGCCCATCTATAATTGAAAGTGAGACTAGCTAGGAACATTTAGCTGAGAAAGTAGACTACCTGGAGAAAAGTGAACCCAGTAGGAATTGGATAGGCTTCTTCAGTCAGAAAAAAGACACTTCGATGAAAAAACGTAATAGTAAAGTAAATTAAGTTCTCTTCTAACAATTTCGAGGGCAGTGGCAGGTGTCCTGTTGTAGAACCATGGAAAGAAGAGTAAACCTCCACAGCAGTGGTGTGACCCAAAGAAGTCTGGGGAGCAGAAACTACAGCTCAAATACACAGTCATTGCTCTGCAGGGAGGCAGCATGCCCTTCAGTGTAGGGTCACCATGGGGGAACACCGTGAAGGGGATTCAGAGAGAGCACACAATTGCTTGTGTCCCCGCATGTAGGTGCTGCGAATGTGTTTGCAGACTGAGCGAGCCCAGGAAACCTCAGTCCTCGGTGTGGCTGCACGCTTAGGTCAAGTGTGTGGTCAGAAGAGAGTCGCTAACTTCTCAAAGTGTCTTTGGCTAGAGCACTTCCCTGGAATCTGATGATGCATTTCCAATAATTATGCTAAAGTGGGTGGGAGGAGTCTGACAATATTCTGCGAAGTTTCCTGGGAGAAATTAATGATGCCAAATGTACAAAGTATGCAAATTTTGATAAATTCTAGAAAGAACATATTTAAATAGAAAATTAATACTCTTTCTGCCAAGCTTTACTGAGCTTATATGTGTGTGTGTACACACATAGGAAGGTACTATAAAAAGACTATAAAAAGAGCTTGCATTTGATGATTAAATAATAAAATTAAAATTTTACTTCTGTTACACTTCCATACAAATGCAGTGGGACACACTCATGCAAGTATTTTCCATTTTATGCAACAACTTTGAAAAAAAAATTTCGCCATTGTGTTTGCTGTACAGCAACAAATCTGGAATCTACATGCATGATTGACAAGTTTCTGAATGTGAATTCTGGCTCTTCTATCTGTTTCTGTGATATTTACAAACATCCCACATGCCACCATATTAGTGATCGTTATGAAATATTGGGTTGTGTTTATATCTTTCGTTTCTACAGATGGTAAAATAGGGACACACATATGTACTAAAGCAACTTAAAATAGCTGTTTAATAAGTGCTTAACTATTCACTCTTTGCTCCATTTCTTGATTTAATATTGGACACAAAAGAAACTAACCTTTAACAATCAACAAGTGACCTGTTAATCAACTGTCCTTTAGTGCTATTCTCAAAACATCAGTTTCAAAGTTTTAATTATCAAGAACCCCTGATGTTGACGCTTTAAGATGAAAAAAAAAGGAGAAAATGATAGGAGAGTTAGTACTAGACTATTTGCAATTTATGTCTTAGGAATGACTAATTTCTTCCCCCACTTTCACTTGGTCCTGCTCTTAGTAATATAGTGGATTTTTAAAGTAATAAGTTGCAAGAAATATTTGCTTTAGATCAACATATACATACTGTCTGTGCTTGAGAAAAGCTCTAAAAGGAAAACATTAAGGTTAACAATAATGAGGGGCCCTGTGAAGACATATACTTTTTACTTTTATAATGTTTGTAACATTTTAAACGAACATTTCTACTTTTTAAACAACTAAAGCCACAAATAGAACAGAATGCATATGTAATGCTAACTGTGGGAGTCAATCAAAGCTTAACTATTTATAGAAGTGCCAATAACCTAGGTGAAATATGTGAAAATAAGCACTTAAAATTGCATTAGACATTTTTGAGGACGGCGACTTAAGTGGAGAGAAATACATTTGGTATATTTCAGAAAATAAGGAAATGATGCCTTCTTCGTGCATGGACGGACTTTTTGTTTGTTTTCAGGGGCGTCTGGATAGCGGGGTCGGGAAGCCATTGCTGGCTGCCCATTCTGGTTTACCGACTGATTTGTCATTGTGGGTATGCGCGTGTCCTAGTGTGGTAGACGGTCCACTTTTGTAAGAAACACAATTGGGTCTTAGGAAGAACCCTTGAAATGAGTGCAAGTAAGATGAAAACTTTGCCATAGTCATGGTGACTCTGGGATAGAGGATGATCACAAAACTACACATTTATACAAAAACTCAACTGAGGAATTAATAAGGTCATTAAATTTAAAACAGTATGACATCAGGGTTCAAGAAAGAACCACTGTCATTGGCAAGGCATATACTATTCAATATTTCAATATTCTCATGTTGTGAAATCCATTTTTCCTTTTTATTTAATAGCTCCTACCTCAAATCTCTCAGTGCAAAAATGGAATCAACACCCTTAGGTTCTGAACAAGAATTGATAGGTTATTCTTTACTTGTTCCATTTTCCTATGTCCAAAAAAAAAAATCATGGTAAAATAATACATCAGCTTTATTTAATAGTCAACAACAGTTTATAAATAGGTCTGAGGCACCTGGTTTATGCAACATTGCCTGGGTTGGAAATTCAAGATCAACAAGACAGAGGCTCCGAAACGGAGGTGCTCTGGCAGGTAAATAAGCATCAGAGAGCGTTGCAGTGAGAGCTGCAACAGAGGTATGCAGATGGCATTGTGCAGGCCCGGGTGCGGCATCTACAGTTTTGCGGGAGAGAACGGAGGAAGGCTTTGCAGAGGAGGTAATCATTAACTGGGCAGGGCCAGAAGCAGGTGTTCGCCAGATGAACACTCGGACAAATGAAGGGAATTCCAAGTAGAGGGGAAATGTGTGGAGGCTGGGAGTTGTAAAAAAGGCATGATCTACACAGGTGTCAGACAAGATGGAGAGAGCAGACGTGACAGGGTGGGAGCAATACACGTGAATAAGCAGTGAGGTGCAGTGATGTTATGAGTCAAGAAAAGAAGGAGCCAACTCCAAATCTAGAACATGCCTCCTGTAAGATGATTTTGGCTTTCCACACTTTATTTTCCTCATTTATAGTGGGGACAACGGTAGTGACCTACTACACGAGGTTATAAAGCAAAGACTCAAAACTTGTGACCAAAAGGCACATCATTACACGTGTTTCATTAAATGGGAGGGCCAATTGGTTACATATTAAAATGACAATTCCAATTTTACCGGAGATTTTTTTTTAATCTCAAGTGGAGGATATAAAGACTTTTACCTTGCCATTATTCTAGAACACTTCCTCATACATTACCTTACCACTTCTTTCTCACAACAGTCCTGTAAGGTCAGCAGGGATTTGCTACTACGTAATCGTTCCCATTTTGTTTACCAGGAAACCATCATCGAGGCTGACTTACACAATACCCATCCCTGACACAAGTCAGGGCCAGTTGGCATTGGCATTCACCAATTGCGCTTAGATGTCTGGAAAGGGCAAACCTATCACAAATCGGTGTATTAAGTGCAAATGCCGTAGCACCGGCATCATCTCGGCCATCAGTCCCTGGGAGGTACTGCCCGGAGGACTGAGCCTACAGCAGAGACTGGGGAGGAGGAATTTCTGAATCCGCTGGAGGTGACCAGGAAGGAGTCGCTGGGGAAGGCTTTGACAGCAATGCTCGGGAGAGGAAGACAAGAGGGGCTGCCATGCATGACTGTAGACCAGGCGTTGCTGCTACAAAGAGCCACCCTGGGAAGTAAAACTTGCTCCCAGCAGCCCAGGTCACTTTGGGGAGAGGGGGGTGTGGGAAGAACAGCAGTGATGTACTGCTTAGAAAAAGACTACACACTGTGGAAAAAAGGAACCAGAAGGTGCGGCAGTGAACGTGCATCATCCGTAACTTCACACATAGCAAAACGCAGGTATAGTCCAACCTGGGACTCGAAGCTCTTCTCCTTAATGTATACATTTTGGTAAAACTTGGCTTTGAATGGAGCATGTGGGGATGAGCGTGGTGGTTAGAAATTTGTCTGAAAACGTATACAGCACTTGTTTCAGAAAAGCGTTGCCCCTATGAATATGCCACCTACTTCTATACTATGTATCATGTGTCATAAAACAAGTGTCTGATATGACTTAAACTTTTATTGCATAAACTTGAACCTCTCAAAATTAAGTAACCTGCTATTAAAAATCTTTCCACTAGATGGCCGTGTTGCCTTTATAAATATAATTTTAAAAATTCTGGGAGTAATTACCCATATTTGGAAAAAAAATCTATTCTTATGTATGTGGAGTTTTGATAATTATATGTTTTTAAGGTATTTGAAAACAGCCATTCAATTAATCAAACTCGAAGGGGATAAGTTCAATATGGAGAGGTGTGCATAATTACAGCCATTTCCATTTTTGGTATTTAGAAAATGTATTCCTTGGCCCCAAGTCATTTGAATTAAAAAAACTTCTTTTTTTTGTTTTCTTTTTTGTTTGTTTGTTTGCTTAAAGGCAGGCATAATCCTAGTAACATTGTAGTTATTCTTTCCAGCAATAAATTGTTTTGAAGTGTAATGTCTCTTGCTGGAGTAATATGGAACTTAGGTCATACATTCCAAGAGCAAATTAATTTGAAAAGGTTTTTAACTAGCAAGAGGCAAAAAACATTTTTTAAATTTAAATTGCTTTAAAAGAGCTATCTCAATTTCAGTTTGAGTTGTATCTCATTCTTTTCATTTTTTTATTGAATTAATTGGGGTTATATTGATTAATAAAATTATATAGGTTTCAGGGGTACAGTTCTCTAATACATCATCTGTATATTGTACTGTGTATTCACCACGCCAAATCAAGTTTCCTTCTGTCACCTTTATCTCCCCGATACCCACTCCTACCCCCGCCCCCCTTTCCTCTGGTAATCACCATACTATTGTGTCTTTTTTTTTTTCCTTAATCACTTCACCATTTTTTACCAAACCCCCAAATCCTTCCCCTCTGACAGCTGTCAGTCTGTTTTCTTGTCTATGTCTCTGTTTCTATTTTGTTCGTCAGTTTATTTTGTTCATTGGATACCACGTATGAGTGAAATCACATGGTACTTATCTTTCTCTGACTGGCTCATTTCACTTAGCATGATGCTCTCCAGGATATATGTAAAGGTTAATTTCTTTTTGGATGCAATGAAACTGAAGACAAATCTCTTCATCTTCTCATACTCTCTCTTTGCTACCAATTTCCCTTTATACATGCTTCTGTTTGAGAAGATGAATTTCAAAAATTTCCTCTTTCTATTGATATTAAATTATTTAATGTTTACTTTAAACTCCAGGCCATGTATTTTTAGGCTCATAGACACATTGATTTGATTTAGAATGCCAACTGCATTTAAGTTATTACATGGTTAAAAGCTGGATCCACAGTATTTAGTTAAATAACTAAAGTTTTTTTTATTTGGCATAAACAGGTTTTTTTCCCCCCCTTAAAATTAAAAGAATTACAGGACTGGATATTTAGATGCATTTTATATCACACACACTAATCGTCAGAGTCTTCTACTTCAGTTCTCAGGTTGATTAATATCCTATTTTAAGCTCTTCCTTCAACCCACTGTAATTTTCCCTGTAAATCATAATTAAGCTAGTGGATGCTTCTGTGGGAAAGCAAATATCTTGGATGTAAAAAGGCCAAATGACTTCTATTTAGTGTAGACACTATTATTAAAATGGCATGGAATCACCCAAGTCTTTAAATGCATCAGTTAAGTTGGAGCTCCAGCTTCTGGTTTTAGTTAACACGTGTCCCTATGATAAGAACCAGAATGAAAAGTTGGACCTGCAGTAGTGGATACACAGAAAAGCATCTGATCATGTACCCATCCAGCCATTCATTCCTCCCCTGGTATTTTCCAGTTCCTGTGTGTGTGACTATGTATGGGCTTGAAGGCAAAGATCCTGGGAAACTTAACCCCAGTGTGTAAGGAACTTACAACCCCCTGGGAACCCTATTGCTGTGTGGTGCATGCTCTAAGAATGCTAAGTTATACCTGTGCTCATTAACGTGAAAGCTGGGGGGAAAGGGCTAGGGGTATAGACTGCAGACACAGGTCCTGTTACATTAACTGACAACATGTAAATAGAACACGCTAAGCATACAGTGGTCAAATTCTACAAAGTCTGGTAATTTCCTGAGACTTATGAAGTAGTCATACATAAATCCTATCAATAAAGGATTATTCAGGGGCCCCTACAGTGTACCAAACCCTAAACTAATTGTCAGTATTGTTACTCGTATCTTGCAGGTAAAGAGACTGAGGCTCAGAGAGATGAAGGTTTCTCAGTTATACAATGTGACACTTGGCCACATCCAGGTCTGGTTCCAGTGCTGCGTTTCTTCCCTTCCCCATGCTGCCTCTTGGAAACAGGTTTTATAGGAAGAAGACATATTATTAGAATTTGTGTGTAATCTTTAAGTATGGCAAGACTACATCTATTTAGAATGGATCACGTGGAACTATTATTTCACTATTACTCATGGAATTGGATGCTTAAAATGGTTCTGTACTTTTATATAAGCTATACCGCTTTATACAAAAAGTAGCGATGGCAGCAACTTGCTCTCTGCTTAGGAATCCATGTTCCTGAACACGAGATACTTTAATATTTAGTACATCGATAGCTTAGCCAACAATTGGAATTTTACAGCACCAGAAATTGTAACATTTATAAAACCAATTAAGCAGAATTATTAAAAATCAACTCCATATTCAATAGAAGTAGATTTTACCATCTTATCTGACAAAAAAACAGGTAGTTCTTGAGTGATGTCCTAAAATAGCAGGTATATTTTAATAGACCTACCACACTTACATCACAAAAGAAAGTATGTTGGCCTAAAACAAATCGTGAAGAGTTTTGTTTGCAGTTTTTCTCTCTAAATTCTTCCTCTTGGTACACATGGGAGAAGCTCGATTCTCACACAGTTCACCGATCACCTCCTAGCTGGGCAGGTGACAAGATGTTTTACCCCATTCAGCCTCCCTGATATATTTGCACTGTTGGTCGGTCCCGTCTTCATGGAACTGGATTCTGCTGTGGTGCTTGTGTGTCACCTCTTGGAGGTCTCTTCTCTGTGCTCTGGGTTTGCAGCCCTTTCATTGTCTCTCTTTAAATATCGCTATTTCCTGAGGCTTCAGTCCAGCTCTCCACTTGAGGTCTTCATTCTCGTCTCCTGTACATGGCGCACCAGTGGCTCCCAGATTGTTATATCCAATCAAAATCTCTCCAGTGGGTTCCAAATTCATCTCGGCAGCTTACTCTTGGATACCCTCTGCAGAGCAAGGCCAGCTCATCATCTTATGCTAAACAACCTCCTACTCTAACATTTTCCCATTTGATGGAATTGCCATCCACCCAGCCACGTGAGCAGCGATGTGGAGTTATCCTTCCATCTTCTTTCTCATCTATTGCAGATTCTTGAATCTGTGATTTCTCCATTCCTTTCATTGCCATATATGTGTGTGTGTGTGTGTGTGTGTGTGTGTGTGTGTGTGTGTGTGTATCTCAATGGGCATAATACGTTCATCTTTTTTCTTCGCATCTATCTTTCTATTGCTGATCTAAACACTGCAATGTGACACTCAGAAAAATAGGCATTTACAGTAAACATGGTCAAGGAGAGTGCCAGTGGTATGCCTTCAATGGAAAACGGTCAAGGAGTTCTAATTCTGGCAGTTTTCCCATAAACAGCCCTCTGGTCACATGCAACACAGACCTGGCAGAGGCAACTCAATATTAAGCTTTTCTAGAGGATAGCCTGGCGAGTAACACCCAATATTCATATAACATGCCATTGATTACTGAGAGTTTGTTTCCTATGTAGAGGCCGGGAGATTCTGGTGAAAGCTAATGAACTACAACAGGCCATAATAAATTGCAAAGAGTGAATGAATAGATGCATGACATATCAAAGATCCATGGTCCTAATGTCCGCCTTTTGGCTTTGTGTATATGGCCTGAGAAACGTGTGTTCGTTTTGGTAGATGTCTTTGTTTGGGTGAGTTATAAAAACCTAATAAGGAAATTTATCTATGCAACGGTGAAATGGAGTTTCAAAGTAACTTGGATTGTGTAAGTTATTGAAGCTATGGAGGGAATTTATCTATGCCGTGTGAGAGAGATTCAGAATTCTCTGTGTTTACGATGATCCAGTTACAAGAACTTTGGAAGCCCTACGCAGCTAACTTATGTCCCCATGTGAGAGGAATCAGGTCTCTGAGGGCGAGAGGTGTAGGAAGAGACTCTGTGTTCACTGGTGCCTCAGATGAAATGATTCTCCCTGCCCGTGTGAGCAGATTTGTTTCCAGAGGGTGGTTTCTTTATCATGGAGCAGCCGTGGATTTGTTTTCCCTTCCAAAAAATATCCTTTGGCTTTTAAAGCATGCATCTTAGTGTTTCCATTGGCAGAGAGCTAAAATGTGACAGCGTCAGAGGATAAAATGGGACGTTATTTTTGCAGTTTTGAATTATAGAGGCTGAAGTGATTGTTCAAAATGGAGAGAGGGGCCAACTGAAGGCATGTTTATGAAGCACTTAACATTGACCCAGTCAGAGCTCTCCACGGTCTGGGAACTCCGGCAACCAATGTGTTCAAACGGAAGCCGATTTTAGCTTTCACCGGGATAACTGACTAAATTCAGTCCGTGACCAGTTTCTCCTGAGAAGAAGGAAGGATATCTGATTTGGGCCAAATATTGTAGGCAAGACACACGAGTGCCTGAGATTGTCGATTTGATCTGAAAAGTTGTGTTTGGTGTCATTCTTGAAGAGCTGACAAAACAAGAAGCTTTGGAAATGGTTCGTATCAAATCTGGAAATGGAACATTTGGAAGTGTCATCTTCAAGTGGACAGACCAAGGGACAGGATAATCAGGAAGTTGCACTTCTGTCCCACTTCTATCATGGATGGCATGGTGACAGGAGATGGGAGGCCAGCCTCCAGTTTTCTTCTCTGTGAAACCAGGGACAGCGTTTTCGAACCAGTGTTTTTTGGGGGGGTATTATTTTCTTTCCAAATGAAAGCTTATAGCTAAGTCTAATATGTAAAATAGCTGCAGACAGAACAATCCCCTGGGAACTGCAAGAGGGGAGCCTAGGGCTGTCTTCAGCAAAAACCTGGGCCCCACAGCTCCCCAGAACCTTCCCCTGATCACCAGGAAGCAGCATGAGAAGTCAGTGGGAACATTTTGGAGAGACGATAGTTGAAGTCTCTGGAATTCTAATTCTTTTATGACTGAACATGGAATCTGTCTTGCTTGATAGGACATCACCAGGAGCAATGAGGAATTAAAACAGGGATGGGTTAGCACCTAAAGACTTTATTTGGGGAAAAAAAAAATGTCTGGGTTATTAAAAAAAAAAACTCTGATGTTTATTTGAAAAAAATAGTGTGGGTTATTTTAATATAACCTCTGATGGAAATTAGCTTTAAGCTCAAAATAAGTTTTGAAAGCTCTACCTTTCATCTCATTTTTGAGGCACGTTCTCCTGTGAGCACAGGCACTTTCAGGGTGTCACCTCGTGTACCACTGTGAGAATGACCTCACCGATTCTCCCCGTCTTCCTGATGGCAATTTTGTGAGGAGCCCCCACGTCCTTCAGAGGTTTCTTTCTCATGAAGAAGGGGCCAAGGAGTAACTGTCTGAAGAGTGACATCACTGTGTTTGCATCCTGATGTAAGAGGAACATGAAATTTTGACCGTGGCGACCTTGAACCTCAGGAATAGCTTGGTCTCACACACGCAATAGAATGTGCAAATGTACAGACTTCATCTTAGGGCCAAGACTCAGGCTTCCATGGCTCCTTCATGTAACACAGACTGAATGGCCTACAGCTCACTCTCTTGTTTTCTCTTCTTGAAATGGAGAGCTGTGAGGAGAAAAGGGAGACAGGGGAACGGATCTGGGGGAGGCGGGGGCTCGCTGACAGGGGCAGAGGGCAGAGTAGCTCAGTCAGTCATTGTGGACAACATCTAAACTCTTTAGATTTTTGAAGGAAACTGAACATATTCAGCAGTTATGTACTGACTCTCTGTCCATCCCCCCAAGTAAAGCACAGTGATCATTTTATAAAGAAGGGAATGGATTTAAACCAGAGAGGAGCTGACAGTGAAATCTGAGTGGGAAATGCAAATCGGAGGGAAATGCCGGAGTGCTTTAAAAACCCGTAACATGTGAGACTAAGTTGAAGTATTTATATTTATTACTAGATATAGAAATATATTTTCCTAGCACTCTATTTCCTAAAAAGGAGGTAAAAATCTACATGACAACTGCTGCTATTTACAAATGACAGTTACTCATATTTTGATTTCTAACTTTTTTTGGTCCCTAAATTACATTTTTTTGGTGTTTCTTTTTGTTCTGCTCCTTTGACCTAGCCTGGAAAATCTGAAGAACATTTCTTTCTTTTTCTTCCCCCCTCACTCTAATAAGCCTTTACAAGGTTTTTTTTCCCCTACACTCACAGTACAAAAATAACGATATTTTTAAAATGCATGTGTAAAGGACATTTTCATTTGCAATGAGATCACATCCATAGTTCAAGACAGTTTAATTTTCATTTTTTCATCCTTGTTTACAGTAGAAATTACCTCTCATTGATCACATATAGAAGACTTGTAAATTTATAGATTGTGCATTTTATAGCCCAGACTCAGGCACCCATGATGCATTGCTAACAATCACAGTCCTTGATGGTCATACTCTAGAACTAATAGGCCACTCATCTGAGGCACCCGGTGTGTGCGGTCCGAAGGTGCATCACCTAGAGGTAGGTATGCAGTGAATGCAGCTTCCAAAACCTGTTCTAGATCCACAGTCTGTGTTCTGTGATACTCTGGATGCTTGTGAGCTCATGCGGGATATTCTGTTATTTAATGTGCATGTTTAGAATTAATAACAGCAAGTCTTGCTAAATGTCTGTTTGACAGCAAATGAATCTGTTTTGATGTTTTAATCCTAAAACAATTCAGAATTAAATCTGGTAGGTAAAGAAAATCCTATATTAATTACTGAAGTATGTATGGTATGGTACAAATGAGAAATAGAAATATAATCCTCAGCACAATGTAACAATGTATTTGGGACGATTTATATAGAATTTTAATAATAATAGCTTTCCAACACACTTTTTTTTGTATTATAACCATGAGCTAATTTTAAACATACCTTATTTCAAACCAGCTCCTCTTTAAAGAGATTTAATTTTTCCAATATGAAATGTTCAATAGCTCAGTGAGCTCTTATTAAATGCATGCCTACATGTGTTAGACACTGTTCTCAGCTCTTCTATGTTTTATTTCATTTAATGTTTACAGAACCTTTATGAGGTAGGGATTCTTACTGCTGTCATGTGACAGATGAGGAATCTGAAGATATTAAGTAACCTGCTGAAGGCCAAGCAGATAGTGACGGATGGGGATGAGATTTGAACCCAGGCAGTTCAACTTCAGAACCACCCTGTTCTATGATGTCTCATTTGCACCATGTCATAATCCACTGTATTTCATGGATTAAGACCGGAGCTCCATAATCTCTCTAGGAGTGCTACAGAAAAATAAATTACATGATTTTATTGAAACATGTCCCTCTTTTAGAACTCCATTTCCGCCATCTGAAATAGAGAATTACATATGACTTTCCCCAACAAAGAATCATCATGTGGGAAATACTTTTGATATTTATGAAAACTACTTTAAATCTTCCAACTGATGGTTTTCTGGAAATAAAGTTTTCTAGATGGGCAGAGCTTGCTCAGCACCAGGTTTAGCAGTGTACTATGCCACGTTTCATCTTCTCTTTTGGCCACAATGATAGAACATCATACCATCATATCATAGCAACAACCTTAAAGGACGTTGGAAAATTGTAGAAACCATACGAGTATTTGGGCCTTTCTTTGGGGTTTTGAAATAGATCAGGGAGATCAAGAAAACCACCGATAACACAGAAGATGCACTTGTGAATTGGATCTTAAAGGATTCCGAAACTTATGATTGTATGGAAAGTGCCATTAATCTAACATCTCCCTGAGAAATCTCATCTGCATATGTCTACTGCTTTTCTTTCTTTCTTTTTAATTTATTGATTTTAGAGAGGAGATAGAGAGATAGAGAGAGAGAGGAGCATTGATATGTTGTTCCACTTATTTATTCATTCATTGGTTGAATATGATGGGGGATCAAACATGCAGCCTTGAATTATCTGGATGATTCTCTAACCAACTGAGCTCCTGACCATGGCATCTACTGTTTTTTTTTTTAATTTGAAGGCACTTGGAAAATGTGGAACCAGAAGAGGTTTCTTGAAGTGCCTGAATCATGAACATTTAGCACGAGACTGGGCCTGGGGAACCAACTTGTGTAACTTTTCATCATTTTGCGACCAGGAAGCCAAAAAGCAGAGATTGTAACTTCAATGTCACAGAGACTGCCAGTGATAAAATCGCCACGGAAAGCAGATTCTCTGGCTCTCCGTTCAGAGTTTTTAATTAACTGACTTAGCCTTCACACCCAGCATAGCCCCTGGCCTTTAGCTCTGTCAACATGAGTCTGTGGCACTTCTTTTTCTGCGTTTGTCATCTCTCTGTGGCTGAGGCTGCCACCCTGACTCATAGTTTTCTGACTCTGTGACTGAAGGATCAAGACCCTACGAACCACCATATAATGTAAACAGAATAGTGAGTGGTACATACAATACTATTAAATATCATCGTAATGTTCTTGTAACATTGGAGAACATTGTTTATTGTTAAATAAATATATACTCTCATTTTTACCCATATCTTTAAGAAGCGTGGATGAAGGAAAACATGTAAAAAATACTTCTTTCATTCTTTACTACCAATTTCAATGTAGGTTCTGAGGAAATATATGTTGCGTCTGGAAATGTCTGCATGAAATCAGTGATGTTCTCTGAAAATTCCTACTTTTAAGGGAAGGGAAAGACAGACTGCGAAGCGTGCGCGACCCTACATCCTGACATCGCGTTCACCCTCGTTACTCCCTAGCTCAGGTGCGGCATCTCACAGAGCGCAGGACGTACCAGGAGCAGCTGCAGCAGCAGCACCAACAAAAGCAGCACGTGTTGTTGGGCCTCTGGTTTCCAGGTGCCTGAGACACAGCAAGGGTCCCTTCATTCTGCGACTGCTGCCTTTTGCGCATTTCAGCTGCTTCAGTACCGCGTAGGCTGGAAGAAGAGAGAAAACATAAGGCACCAAAAAAAGTCACAATAAAGATAAGTCGCCTGCCCCGAAGGGAGCATAACTTAATGAAAGGGTGGGGGCTGGGAAGATGGTTCAGAAAAGGTGAGAACTAACAGGCCTTGGCAGTCCAGTGAAAAGTTCTCCAGAGAAGCTCTTTGGGGACAAACTTGTATCATTATCTGCTACATAAAATTTTAGTAGCAATATTGCCACATCATCAAAATCAGTTGGCAAGGTAAATATTATGTTTGAAAATTTATTGTTAACTTCCTTCTTTACTCAAGCATGATCACATCTGCTTTTCTTTATGAACCCCTTTAAATGACTGTGGGAGTGTATTTCTGGTTTTGTCACTGTGGTTTACAGGAAGGTTCACTGAGCTTCATCAATCGTTGGTACAAGGTTTTTAACTACAGAACATTATGCAGAAGGTCAAGTGTGCTTTTTGTGTTCTCTCACCTTTTTGTAAAAATACCCAATCTCCTTTTTGGCACTTCCAGGGCACACTTTAGGGGTCTAATCTCAATAATATTGGCCAAATGCCTTATTCTCTGTTACATAATCTTGTTGCAATGACAGCACCTCCCTTTCCTCCACCACCCCAATTCATTTTCATTTAGTAGAGAGTTGGGAAAGGACAAAAAGGGATCCAATCAAGAATTACGTTGGTGGAATTTATATTATATATCATGGCAGATAACAAGTCTTTTGGGCTATAGGATGCCCTACCTGTGAGATTAGAAATCAGACCAAATGAGTGGCTTTCTATTTATAAGCCCAATCTTGATCTAGGACTTTGCTGAGGATAAAAAATAAAGTTTTGTTTTAGTAGAATAATATCAAATTTGCCATGAACTTTCTGAAAAGGGAATGAATCCTGCTGAATGATGTTTTTCAAAAAGATGCAATGTATGTAAACCATATACATGTATGGTCATATGTGTAGCTGAGATCAATACATATTAAAAACATAAAGTACTTCAGGTTATTTTGGCATTGTGAGCTTTAAAAATTAAATCTTTAGTTCTACATACAATCATAGATAGTTTTAAAAAGTTTTTTATTCCTGAAAACAAGATAAGCATCTCTTTAGACTAGAAACAGACCAGAAAATCACAATGGTCAGTAAATGGGGGCTAAATTCCCAGTCATTTTGGAATTCAGGATGGAACAGAAAGGTGCAAAGGCCCTGTACTCCAGTGGGATATAGAAATGCTCCCCTGTGAGCAGTGGGAGACCAGATCCCAGCATCCCTGCATAAAGCCAGGGGCGGATGGTCCCACTATATATAAAGGACGCTGAAAGAACTGTCAGTACCGCTCAGTTGTGCTTAGCGGCGGGAGGAACAGGACGCGGGAAAAGCCATCCAGACCTGACTGAGGCCAAGCAGCCCACAGGTTCCGTGACATGGTTCAGAGACGTGTCCAGAACCATGGCTGACTGGGAGGGAATCCTGAGATGCTGATGGAAGAGCTACTGCGGGACAGAGCGTATCGAGGAGCCCAGGGAGACTAGTGAAAAGCATCACGTTATAAAGCGTGAGTGAGAAATATACCTCTCACTTCATGTGTTGCCTGAGAGCAAAAAATCCAAACAACAATGAACAACAGAGAGCTAACTCCACATCAGGAGATGAACACCCTCCTGACCAAATGCAAAAGATTTAAAAAACAAGAATCATCTAAAACTAGTTTCATAAGCATATTAAACTAATGTAAACAATGTGATAAAAGAAAGACTGAGAAAATTTGTCTTATTCATATAAAAAAACCAAAAAATTATAAAAACAAATATAGGCAAATATGAAACAAGAATAGAGAGAATGAAAAACAGAAATGTAAAAACAAAAACATAGCCATTAAAAATTTCAGATGGAATAATGTCTTCCCAAAGAAATCCCAAAGTGCATACATGATGATGCCAAGGCCCTGTGCCCAGAATTCAGCGGAAAGATAAAGAGAAGAAACGCAAAGGAGACCAGTACAGCAGTAACATTGAAAGGCTCCAATACACATCCAATAAGATTTTCATCACAAGAAGAGAGCCAGCTAATGGATTATCAGGGACATATTATTTTCAGAGAAGTTGGCTGAGAACTTTCCAGAATTGCAAGAAAACAAAACAAAACAAAACAAAACAAAACCTCACATTAAAAGAGCACACAACATACTGCACAGAATAAAATAAAAATAAAAGTAGACCCACCCTTATATGCATTATAATAAAACTACAGAACTCCAAGAGAGAGAAAGAAGATAAATTATCACCCATGGCAGACTAGCATGTACTGACAGCTGCCTTCATAAGCAATACTAGAAGCCACAGGCAATGGGCAAGGGAGTAATGTTTTCCACGTGCTGAGGGAGAAAAACTACTACCTACAATTTTATATTTAGCTAAACACAAATTCAAGAGTGAAGACGATTTATGACATATAAACTGATTTTATTACTCAAATGCTTGCTGAAATCAACTTCAGTCAGAAGAAAACAAAATCAGAGGAAAGGAGGGGCACATAAGAGGTAATTGCACTGAAATGGATAAAGTATGGTACTGGACTTAATTAATGACCAGCTGCAATAAAAGTCTATGTTTCTCTATTTAGAAACAGTCTAGAAATAAATATGATTACATAAATTTGGAAAATAGGACACTTGCCCTATCCCTTCACTGACTGTTTTTGTATACATCACAGTGTCTCCATGTTGTTAAATCTGAATCATTTTATCCTAATTTTCTGAGCCTATCAGCATCTGACAGTGATCATTCCATCCCCTGAAACACTTTCTTCTCCTGCCTTCTGGGGTTACCTGGTTGCTTTCCATCTCACTAGTCACTTTTCAGTCCATTTTTTAAATTTCTTTTCTATCTTCCTCATTTCCAAATTTTGGATGGCCACAGTACCCCATCCTGAGAAATCCATTCTCTACCATTTATTTATTTAACTCCGATATTTTTACTGGCTCTCCCAGTTTTCTGTTCAAAATTCTCAAATTTACAGTTCAATAAAGGGGATATTTTCCTGAATTCAGGGCTCATATATTTAACTACCTCCTTGGCATCTCCATTGGGTTTGCTCAACTTGGCATCTCAAACGTAACATGTACTAATCCGACCCTCTCGTCTCCACCCCCCGCCCCAAAGCTGTTCCTCCCACAGTTTTTCCACTTCCCCACTTTCCGTAAGTGAAAAGTCTCATCTTTCTAATTATTCGGACCAAATGTATGTTGGAGCCACCCTCAACCTCTCTGGTCCATTCAGGTCCCACATCAGCAGAGCAGCAAGTCTGAGACCTCTTTACTGCCCTCTTCCACATCTCTTCCCCCTCCCCCTCCTCATCTCTTCCTCTTCCTAGGTCCTTCTGCTAAAGGGGATCTTTTAAAACATACATAGATGATTTCAGCAAAGAATCTTCCATCCAAATTCACTCTAAACCTTCCAGTGTCTTCCCATTTTACTCCAAGGGAAAGCCACGGTCTTTGCCACGTGGTCCTTCATCACTTTTCTGGGGGCATATTCCTTTCTCCCCTCCTTACTACCTCTATTTAACCAAAGTGGCCTCTTGGTGCCACCCCTGGAATATCACGTGTCAGGGCATTTGTACCTACTGTTCCACACTCGGGGCCTGACTCCTTCACATCTTTACTCCTAGGTTCCATTCTCAGTGAGATCTCCCCTACTAGCTTATGTAAAATCACAATGCCCCCACTCCATCCCTAGCATGACCTATCTCCCTTTCTTGTTTAGTTTGCCTTCATATTATATGTCATAGTTGGTTATATGTACTATAAGTTTTACACAGTTGTGTGTCTAACCAACTAGAAATTAAGTTCCATGAAGGTAAAGATTTTTGCTTGTTTTTTCTTCAGAAATACACACACAAAGTAGCTTTATACCAGAGGGTCCTAATCTATGGTGCAAAAATTTGCAGAAAGATTCAATAGCTTTTTTGAGAATTAAATACCTTAATTTCCTTAATGTTAAGTATTTAACTTGGAAAAATTCAAAGGGAAATACCATCTGGGGTATCCATTTATTTAAGGAATCTCTAGGACGTTTTGGGTTAAAATCACTGTAAAGGTGTCCAAATATCATTTGCTAGATTTGCAAGAACCTCTCAGAGCCTGCTAAGTCTTTTCCAAAATTGTTGATCTTACTACACCAGCATCTTGGCTATTAGAAAGATGTAGGTACCAATTTGTACTTCTTAATCCCTTCACTTTTTTCACCCAAACCCTCAACCCCCCTCCTATCTGGCAATGATCAGTTTGTTCTCAGGATCACTTTGAAAATTCTATAAATGTCTAACCATTATGCTGTACACCTGAAATTAATATAAAATAATATTGAATGTCAACTATAATTGATACATTAAAAAAAGAGAGACGTAGGAACATTCTTCTTCTTCCAAAGTAAAAAATATAAAACAATTATTCTTATATCTATGCATTGCAATATAACACAATATTATTCGCCCATGAAAAAGAAGAAAATCCCGTCATTTATGACAGTACAAAGGCACCCTGAGGCATTATGCTAAGTGAGATAAAGCAGACAGAGAAAAACAAATACTGTATATCACTTATGTGTGGAATCTAAAAGAGCTGAACTACTAGAAACATAGAGTAGAGTGGTAGTTACCAGGGGCCAGGGGTGGGAGAAGTGGGAAAGATGCTGGTCTAATGGTGCAAACATGCAGTAAGAAGATGAATAAGTTCTGGAGGTCAAATGCACAGCATTGTGGTTATCATTAATAATACTGTGTTAAATACTGTATTATGTACTCCAAAGTAGCTAAGGAACTAGATCTGAAATATTCTCATCCTCTCAAAAAAACCATAAATATGTGACATGATGGAAGTGCTTGCTAAATTACAACGGTAACCATATTGCAATATATAAGTGTATTAAACCAATACAATGTATACCCTCAACTTAGACAATGTTATACGTGGGCAGGGCAGGGGAGGGCAACAGGGAGAAAATTGGGACAACTGTAACTGAACAACGATAAAATAAAATAGATCTTTACAGTTGGAGCAATGACCAAATAAAACAAGCTCAAATTTAAAAAGATAAATATAACCCTGGCTGGTGTGGCTCAGTTGGTTGGAGTGCCATCCTGTAAGCAAAAGGTTGCAGGTTCAATTCCCAGTCATGGCACATGCCTAGGTTGCTGGTTTGGTCCCCCATCAGGGTGCATATGATCTCCAGTCCAAGAGCTTATAGGAGGCAACCAAGCAATGTTTCTCTCTAACATTGATGTTTTTCTCTGTCCCTACCTCTTTTCCTTCCTCCCTCTCTCAAACAAATAAATGAATAAATGAACAAATAAATAAGAATATGAGCTTGGTTCTAAAAAGATTGCATATGACTAGAGTCACAGAAACATGGCTAACAGGAGCATATAAAAAGTTCTAGGTAACTTAGTGGACAATAAATTCAGTAATAATCAACAGTACAATGTAAACAAAATAGTTAATGGAAATTTGGAATGCATCACTAGAAGCATTTTCTTTTTCGAAAAAAGGCTGGTGACAGGTCTTCTCTGGACTAATTAAATGGTCATGTTCAGCTCTGGTCAGCACAATTTAAGAAAGAAATTGAAATCAGTTCAGAAGACTAGAAGGAGGTGTGTTGAAAACATTTTTTAAATCTCCTAAGAATACTACTTTCAGAACAAAAGTGTTAGCTCTAAAGAAAACCCAGATAATCAGAATAATAATTTTCTCATATTTTAAGAGATGTGATTTAGAAGAGAGTGTAGATCTGTTTTGTAAGATTCTAAATGCTAGAAGATGGCCTGATGACGGGAGCAGTCGAGAGAGTCTTGCTTCCATGTTTAGGGGGTTTGTCTGATACTCAGCTGAGACCAGGATTTATCTGCAAGATGGGCATTCATGCTAAGACTAGACAACACTTTGGGAGGGGTTGATTTACATGGGCCTCCAGTTTACGTGGACGGTTAGATGGAGAAAACCTCTTTTGGTTCCGAGGTCACTGGTGTTGACTTGGGTTACCCAGGCTAACTGCTGTCTCTTCAAATATAGTTGGGAAGGGGATGGGCAACCTCTAGTTTTTTTAAAAATTAATTAATCTCTACACTCTTGTATAGCATATTTTCAGTTCTTGAGCACTTATTTATATTATTCTTCATTTCTTTTATTTATATATTGTTTCCCAATAGGTTTGTAAAGCTCTTAATATGAGAGAAAAATATATCTTACATGTTGGTTTCCCTGTAATATAGTAGTGTATCCTGTCAGTGATAGGCACACAGTAAGTACTTATCGATGGTGAATATAAAAGATTATTAAAAATTTCTATTTTCCCAAGGCAGAGATTTATAAAATTTAATACAATTCTTAGAGCTCTAAGGCACACTGTCAAGTTTGAACAGTGTTACTTTTCCCAAAGTATCCCAGTTGGAGGATGGGGACACACTCATAGCCAGGAAGCCTAGAGAACTGAAACTCTGGAATGGCCTGCTGCAGTGTACTCATATTTTACCTTAAAAAGTCCATATAAAATTTGCTTGGTATTTCGATATTATAATGCATATATATATATATGAATAATTGTTTTATACTTCCTTACTTTGGAAGAAAAGGAATATTTCTGCACCTTTCTTTTTAAAAATCTATCAATTACAGTTGACATTCAATATTATAATATATATAATTATACACACACACATACACACCTTTTTTTTTGTTTGTTTCAGATTAAAGCATAATGGTTAGGCTTTCCAAGCAATCCTGAAAACAAACTGAGGGTTGCCAGATGGGAGACTTGGGGGGCTGGATGAAAAGGTGAAGGGATTAAGAAGCACCAATTGGTACCTACATCGTGCTTAATGGTCAAGATGTTGCTATAGTGAGATTATCAATTTTGGGAAGTCAGCTGAATTGGAAAATAACTGACCTTACACATCAGAGTTAGTGATTTCTCATTTTACTATTGATTTTGTTTTGTTTTGTTTTGTCTTATTTTTAGAACTCAAACTTACAAATATACAAATGGCAATTTCCTTCAAGCTTCTCTATGGTCTGGTAACTAAACAAGCTCTGGAGTCAGGCTGTCTGTGCCCAGATCTTGCCTCTGTCGTCAACTGGATGGCCTTTGGTTAGTCACTTAACCTGTTTGTGTCCCGGTTTCCTCATCCACAGATAATTACTGATAATAATAGAATGCATCTGTACGTCACTACTACTGTAAATGTTTAATGGACTGAACACGTAAAAACACTCAGAACGCGACTTTGTACATATATATAGCAAGCACTCGGTAAGTGACAGCTCTCTCAAGGGACAACTGGATAGAGCTGTTCATAATGTTGCTCAAAAGTTATGGTGGTACAATGTTTTCAGGCTAAGATGTTGAAGATTTCCATTAGTGTCTTTTTGCTGAGAGATGATTTTCCTTCTTATTGGGTGCAGTTTTATTTCCATTGGGTGGCATCTTCCTATCTCAGGGATCTACACAAAGTGAAGAAAGAAGACTAATGGTTTGGTTTTCCATTTCACCATGAACACTGTAATTTTTATCATGTAAATGAACAGTCTCAAGTGACTCATAGTACCCACAATCAGCTCCTTAGCCAACAAACTTCATTATAATTGCAGCCATCTTGTTGTGTTTAGTGAAAGCATTCAGTTTTGCCATAGAGTGATTGATTCAGTGTTTACCCCCCCCCCCACCCCATTAGGTATTTGCTAAATAAACCAAATCTGTGAGGCCCTCTTTTGCAAGCACCGGAGTGGACAAGGAAACAGTTCATCATGTACAGCTATTTATTCCTACTTGTGATGTATTTTCCCTGTGGAGGAAAGCAACTCACTCCTCAACTTAAAATTTCTGATACCCACCCTGCTTCGGCTCAGCCAGCAGACGTCTATGCAACGCAGCAAGCTATCAACATCACCCCTTGGCTCATGGCATATTTTTCTAAAAAGTGTTGGATCCAAGCCAGTTCTGGCTTTTGTTTTCTTGGCTGGGGGCTATCTTTTCAAAATCGTGATACAATAGTCCTCCTTATCTGGAGTTTACTTTCCACAGTTTCAGTTACCCATGGTCAGCTGTGGTGTGAAAATATTAAATTGAGAACTCCAGAAATATACAACCCATTAGTTTTAAATTGTGTACCATTCTGAATACTCCAGTTCATCTCATCATGCCGGCACTATCATCTCACACATCACAAGGAGGCTGCGTATAGCACAGTAAAGTATTTTGAGAGGGAGATAGACTACCTTTACATCATTTTCATTACAGCATATCACCATAATTGTTCCATTTTATTATTAGCTGTTGGTAGTCTCTTACCATGTCTCACTTATAAATTAAACTTTAATCGCAGGTGTGTATAGGGAAAAAACATAGCATACCTAGGGTTTGGTGCTGTGTGCAGTTTCAGGCACTGGCTGGCAATCTTAGAACATACCCCCACGGATAAGGTGGGGGGTTACTGTAGCTTCTCAATGCTCGTCTTACTCACCTCACCGTCCTCTCTCTGTTTTCTTTCCTCCCATTTGCCAGAAATAGGTGCATTCCTCTCAGTGCTGCCCGGTAGTGTGCAGTTACTACTTTAGATTGTAACTTGCATACAGTCCTGCTTAACTTACTGGACTCTGACACCCTAGAGTATCCCCGCTTTGGGGATCCCCAGCACCTGGTGGAGGCGCTTCCTCCAGGCAATCTTCACAGGCTCTCCCTGCGTGTGGGGATGTACCTGGCACTGCCCCACCTTCTTTGGCCCATAATTCCACATTGTCTTACAGACGTGCCACGCGTGTTTCTCCTACAAGATGATGTGAGATCTTTGAGCGCAGAGGGTGCACTGCTCATCTTAGCGTCCTGGGTACACAGGGAGGAGCAGTTATGTGTCTCAGTTAAGCTCCCACCAAGAAGCGGTGTTTTCTGAGCTGGAGTAAGTACTCTACTCCACAGAGAACCGTTCCTCTATTTCGCTCAGAGGAAAAAGGTTAATTCAATGAGAAATGTCGCTCATCAACTTTATCTCCTTTTGTCTTCTGAAAATGTTGGTATCAACGAACCGTTCTGCACTTCCGCATGTAACACAATCCAGCATTTGACTGTGCACATACATTAAAAATTATTCATTTAGATTTTCGTGTCATCAAGCGAATGTGGTGTAAAAGGGCCCTATTTCCAGGAACTCCATCCCATGAAGAAGCTTGAGGACAAGGGTGCTCAGTCCACGTGTGTGAAAGAGGGAAACAAGGGAAACGGAAGCCCCCCCCACCCCCCCGCCCCAGTACAGGTTTCCTCCCAGACTCCAGGTTTGCACATTTAAAGTGAAGGGGAATGTCACTCAATTACTTACCAGGTTTAGAAAGTCAAGAAGACCAATACAGATAAAGCAAGAGTTTTAAAAATCTAATTTTTACCTGACTTATTCAGGCTTTGCTTTAGTTAGAAAGGCATCATTCACTTCGGGTAAATGCTTTAGAAATCGGACCAAAAATACGCCACAGTAAGAGCAATCTTTGTCATAAACACAGCATGGTGACAATGAGAATCCTTAGCATGGCCCTATTGCTTTCTCTGTGACACTTTAGAAAATGCCACTGATGAACTCAGAGCCACACGTGTGCACTTAGGAAAGTATTGACTGCATTTGCAACGAAGTAACACATTCACTTTCAGATTCATCAAACTGCTTCTCAGAGAGCAGACGAGCTCATTATTTCAATTCACATAAAGATAAATAAGTTAATATAAGGAAAGAAACAAATATTTAAAATAGGAAAAGAAAAAAAATTAGTTGAGAAAACAAAACCACAGTATTTGAAAAAGGGTGTGCCAGAGACTGGTTGTCCTAATGGTAATTATTCATACACATATTTAAGACAGTTACAAAAAACAGGGATAATGGCTGTGGAGATTTAATATGGAAAAAATGTTTATATAAACACTTTAAATGGGAATGAAGAGACTAATACTATGTGGAAGCATTCCCAGAAGGAGCTAAAACAAAACATATCCCATGGATGTTTGCGTTTATTGTACTCACCCTGTTTGCTCTTCAAATCTTTCTACGGCGAGGACACCGTGGGTCACCTCTGACTCACCCTTGCCCTTTCACAATACTTTCTATACTGAATAAAAAAGCTTTACATCACCATCTTCTCAGATGTATTCACATCTGGGTGAGGATATTACCTATTATTTCCAAAGCTACGTTCAGTATGTTTTGTCTTACACTAATAGACATCTAAACAAGAACATTTAAAGATACAATCAATAACCAGAAAACTTTTCCAAAAGCCCGTGTTCTACTCAAGGTAAGAATGTTTCAAAGCGGATTTATGGTCATGTCTCTCTAGGGCCCATTATTACTCCCCTTCAATCTGCCTTTCACATAAGCATTTTCGGCAAACTGACCCCCATGTTATAAAGTTAGCAGCTCAATCCCTTTCCTTTTTTCTCAGACACACCAAACTCGACGCGGCACACAAGTGATTCGGTCCACTCAGCCAGCACTCCAGCCCCATGAAGCAAAACATTTCTACCCCTTCCAGGAAGCGTGGGCGGCAGCTATTAGAAAGGCGACGCGTGACGACGAAGCGGTAAAGGCTCCGCCCAGAGCCCAGCACAGATTTCACGACAGCTCACTACGTGCTCTCTGAACTATAGTAAAATGGCAGGGTCGTTTTTTTTGGGGGGGGAGCGGGGGATATGTTGGGGAAGCATAATTATTCTCCACCCTTACGTAGTCATGGAATAACACTGGTAATATAAGGAACACTTTTGGTTTTTTGTTTTTTTTACAAAGAGTAACTAACTCTTGAGGGAGAAGTGGGTATTGGGCAGTAATATCCAGAACATAATCAAGAAAAACAGGCATGATAAATATCTACTCAAAGTTCTAGTGTTGTTGTGAGATATTAAATAACTCTCCTGATAAACAGATATATAAGAATACAAGTATATGTATATATGGTATATATTATATACTATATATGGCATATATGTGTGTGTGTATATATATATATATATATATATAGAGAGAGAGAGAGAGAGAGAGAGAGAGAGAGAGAGAGACCAAACAATGATGAGTACATAGTAAGTGCTCAATTACCATTAGCTATTAACATTATCATCATAATTCCTACTTCATCTGTGACACTTTCTCACTTTAAAAATTATCTGAATCATCTGGATTTATCCCACTTGGTGGTGAAGAACCAGGGTTTGTTCTGTCTTTTTTGTTTTTTTTTTTTTTTTTAATTTCTGATCAGCCATGGAGCCATACTTCAGTTAAATACAATAAAAATGAACAATAACATGAAATGAACCCATGGAATATACAAAACCCAATTTCTTTTTACTATTAGAGATAGTAGACATAAAATTACTGTCTAATTCTTGTAAAAATTTTAACCACTTACTCTCACTTTTGTTACTTGTCATGGACCAATAACTAATATTTTGCCAGTCAGCACATGGATCACATGTGATCAGACACTGAATAGCAACGTTCTAATACTTACTGTCTATACCAAAGGTCAGAGCTAGCATTGTTCGGGAGAACATACTCCAATACAGTAGTTGAAAATTGAAACTAGAATTCTACCTTTTACTCTTTGGGCAAGTTACCTAACTATTCTGAGCCCTAGGATATGCAATTATAAAATCAAGATAACAGCATTACCTAATTGACCAGGATGGGTAAAGACTTAAGGAAAAGATCATTGTAATAAGCATAGTGCTGGGCACATGGCAAGCTCACAATTGATGTTAATTATAGTTACTTTTCTGCTTTTGTCATTTCTGTATAAGTGTTTTGAAGATACAGAAACTATAGAATTATTTGTATCTTTAGCATCTAAGATATAAACCATTAGCAACCCAGTTAATACTGATAATATTAATTTGTCAGGTAGAGACAGAAATATTAGTATACACAGAAGTGAGAAAAAGTGTAAGCAATTCACATACTGTTGGTTAAATGCCTAACACTGCTCTATTCCACCTATTTTATTTGCCATTAAAATATTAAAAAATAAAATGAACTGTAGTTTTAGGTCTTAGCAGAAGTTGGCCTCAAAAGAAAGGTTTCTGATACTGTTACTTGGTTAGGAAGAAATAGATCATATAATTAAATAGAAGTGGGATGCAGGTAATTAAAAATTTTTTTGTAAATGACTATTTTTCAGAGTGGTTTTGGTTTACAACAGCATTCTGAGAGGTACCGGGATTTCCCATAGAACCCCCTGCCCACAGGTGCACAGCCTGCCCAGTATCAACGTCATTCACCAGAATGGCACAGTTTTACCAAGAATAGATCTATGCTGACACATCATCAGTCCCCAAAGTCCACAGTTTATCTTAGGGTTCACTCTTGCTGTTTGCACATTCTACGGTCTTGGACAAAGGTGGAATGACATACATGCATCCTTATAACAAGAGCATGTTCACCGCCCTACAAATCCTGTGTGCTCCGCCTATCCGTCTCCCTCTACCCTCCTCCACTGGCGATCACTAACTTTTGTGTCCACAGTTTTGCCTTTTCCAGAATGTCATATCGTTAGAATCACAGAGTATGTCGCCTTTTCAGGCTTCTTCCACAGAGTGACATGTGTTTAAGGTTTGTCCATGTCTTTTCATAGCTTCAGAGCTATTTTTTTTTAGAGCAGAATAATATTCCATCGTGTGGATGTTTTACAGTTTATTTATCTATTTTCTTAATGAACATCTTAGTTGCTTCCGACTTTTGGCGATTATAAATAAAAATGCTATAGACATCATGTGCAGGTGTTTGCATTGACATGTCTTCCACTTCTTTGGGTGAATACCAAGGAGAATGACTGCTAGATTTATGGGAAGAGAATGTTTGGTTTGTTAGAAGCTGCCAAACTAAACGGCTGTGCCATTTTACATTCAGCTGGATGATTGTTGTTGTTGTTGAGCAGTTCTGACATAATTCTCATGCATGTAAACCTATAAGGTAGATATGGTCGTTTTATACACAGTATTCCTTCACTTATTGCGGGTATTACGTTCTAGACAACCGCCCCCCCCCCACCTCCCCACGATAGGTGAAAATCCACAAACTAGAAACCTTACATTTATTTTAGTATTTATATATATTTTAAGGCCTTATAAACCCTTCCCACACACTTATAAACTGTTCCCAGTCCCTTATTAACCTTTCCCACTCCCTTATTAACCCTTTCCACACTTTTATAAACACTACTTATGTTCTTAAACGTATTCTACACTCTTAAATCTACGTAACTTTAACAACATACCTATACAGTATCGCAAAATCTGACGATATAGCGAAAAATCCGCGATAAATAATTAAATATAATATTTTAAAACATCCCGCGATACAGTGAGGCCGCGATAAGTGGACCGCGATATAGAGAGGGACTGCTGTGTAAGGAAACTGAAACTGAAGAGATTAACCAATGGCTATCTAGTGACTGTCTAGTACAGATGTAAACTTCAGAGTGCCTACTTCTAGTCTGTGATCCTTCTTTCTCTGTGAATAGGTCCTGAGCAACGCGGTCTAGCACAGATTTCTAGGGCAAAGTCTGGATAGGACTCAAGAAGTGAGGATAACCTATAGTAAGAGCCCACACAAAACCTTTGTGCTGGCAATGGGCATGTCCCAGATGCTCCAGAGAAGCCGGATGACTGAGTCCATCTGTGAGGCAGCATTTTGTCAATCTCTCTTGATAGTCTATGCTTCTATACCTTCCCAAAGTAAGTTGGAACCAGTACAGTTAAATTGTTTTATCAATAGGGAGATTGTAAAAACATCAATATTTATTTAAGCATCTGTTGATAGTTCATTATACCAATAAACTTACAGTACTGTTTCCATTTCATATGGGCTATGAAAGATTTGATCCAAAATTAAAAATATATTCTGACTCATAACTGAAGGTTTACAAATACAAAAAATCAATGAACATACATATATGAAGTTCTTACTACGTACAGCTCCTAACAGGCCAAACATAGCATCTAGACCTAAAATAAGACAGAACTGAAACTCAAGAGGTGTTAGAATTCAGACGTATTTTAGGAATGTTAAGATGCATTTCATGTCACTCTTGAAATATAGTGAGTTTTTTCCTCCAGCATATAAAAAATTCTTGTGGAGGAAATGAGCCCCACTGTCCCCAAGGAAAAAGCTGCCCCCACTCATGAAATAAATTTACACAGTCTCTTCCATTTCCAAAGCTGATATGTTTTTGGTGGCTCGTAAGACAATTTACTTCTGGCCACTCACGCAGAATTCAGCAGAGCAAAATGTCAGCAGTGTTCTGCTGATCCGAAGTCAGTATTTCTGAGCCTTAATAAGCAGACAAAATCGATTCAACGTGAGTAGTATTTCTCCTAATAAGACTCCCCTTCATTTTGTTTGGCTCAACATCTATTGGCTAAACTTGTCACGTAAAATGTTATCAAGAAAACTATTCATTTTCAACAGCTTCCTCACCACAAAACCCCTTCTTAAAAGCAGAATGGATCTCAGATTTTAAACTCTCTAGTTACCATATTGAAACAACTGGAGTAGAATGAAAAACAAAATGTTTCCTTAATTCTGTAATTGGCAAGAAAAGGCTGCCTTTCCAGTTGCCAGGTATGTAATTGTTGTAAACAGGATGCAGCTTATTAGAGATTCCTCCTTAGTCTTAGTAAATTAGATGTTGTCAGCAATCAATTGAGTTGGTTATGTTTTAAAAAGGATTTTTGCGTGCACAGCAGTGCATGGTTCGTATCAAAGATAGATTGTTTATTGATTGGTTGATTGTTTGCCTTTGATACAGCAACCTTAGTCTGGGACAGGAACTAAAACCCCATTCTCTGAGCTTTCTTTTTGAATACACTGTTAAGAGAGATGAGGCTTGGAGAGGCAGGGACCACCATCTGCTCCCCTGACAGTGTAATTCAGCATGAAGCCATGAGCTGCCCTGCCTGGATGCTGATCAAAATGCAGAGCAGAATTGGGCTGATTATTTCAACGAGATGTATTGACAAAACGATGAGTAAGTAACAGTATAGATAAATGAGTTCATACATTTCATTCTGTGCTGTATTTAAATATTATTTACATAGATCAAATTAGGTATCCTAGCTTTAAATAAACTGAAAATAATTTCATTTATTTTATAACATTTCATTCTTATTTGTCCTTCACAGGTAAACCTAGTTTAATATTGATACTATATACAGGCAAACATGTGGAAATTTAGTATAGAATAAAAGTGAAAGGTTTCTTTTAAGTAGTTTTAGAAGAAATGAATAGTTATTTAGAAAGAGATTAAAATTAGTTGAGTCTTCCAAATACATACCAGGATATACTCTAAATATATTCCAGACATAAGTGCAAAAATTGAAAATATGCAAGTATTATAAGAAAACATGGGTGAGGTCTTATAATCCAAGAGAAGGGAAAGTCTTGCAAACCATGATCAAATTCTGAAAGCAAATAAAAGATGTTTTGCATGGCAAAACAAAAACAAAAACAACACCACAGTGAACATAATCAATGGACAAACAACAAAGTGGAAGAAAACATTTTTAATTTATAGCTTAAAGGGTGAATTTCCACATAAATAAGGAGCTCTTTTTAAAAGAAGAAAAAGACCAAAAACCTAATAAAAATGGACTATATACATATATAGTCACTAAAAAGAAATATATAACTGCACTTAAACATAAAACAAAGTGTAGCCTTATGCTTAACAAAACAAATACAAATTATATTATCTTGCTATGTTACTTTTTTAAATATCAGAATATGAGTCAAAAGCTTATTAACATAAGCACTAAGTGCTGTAAAATTTCACCATTACACTACTTTAGTTGCATTATAAAATTATAATATGTTGTGTTTTTATTTTCATTTAAATATTTTTTCTTTGACTCATAGTTTACTTAGAAGTCTGCTGCATAATAACTGAATATCTGTGCATTTTTAAGATATTTCTCTTTGTTAATTTATAATTTAACTACATTTTGAATTTAGAACATACTGTGTATATTTAAAATTTTAACTTTAATTTTTTATTTAATAAAGTTTGATTGATAGCTCAGCAAGTGGTCTCTCTTGGTAATATTTCATGTGTACTTGAAAAAAATGTGTATTATACTGTACTTAGAGTGTTCATAAATTTAATTGGTGGACTGCGTTATTCAAGTTAGCTATATCCTTTCCCATTTTCTATTTGTTCTACCAAATTCTCACCAATGACTATTCAAATTTCAAATAATTATTGACAACTAATTTTCAGTTAGTTCCTGTTTGGTGTATTTTGAATTTCTCTTATTGTGTGCATACACATTTGTCATTGTTATTTCTCCTTCATGAAATACACCTTTCATTCCTGGTCACGTTCCTGATTCTGAAGTCTAGGTCTTTATATTAATATAGCTCCTCCAGATGTTCTACAATTCCTAATTTGAGAATATATCTTTGTTTATCCTTTTACTCTGTGTGTGCTAGTACCTTTTAATTTAAGGTGAGTTTTTTGTTTGTATGTTTGTTTGTTTGTTCTTAGCAATATATACATAGTTGGGTCTTGTTTTTTTTTGCTTTTTTTAATGCAGTTGGAGGGTGTTGATTTCAAAATTAAATATTTTTAGACCATTTACTTAAAAGTGATTATTGATATGGTTTAAGTCTCCTACATTGCTCTTCGCTTCCTATTTGCCTCATTTCTTTTCTCTCCCTTGAGTGTACTTCCATTTCACATGCCTCTGGTTCTTTGTGCTTTTATTTCTACACATTTTATTATGACATATGTTTAAACCCCATGTATATTGTTACTATTTTAATTTTTATCAATCAATAAATATTTTTTCAAAATGAAAAACAAGAACAAAAGTATTTCCTACTTACCCACATGTTTGCCATGTCTGGCAGACTTTACTTCTTTATGAAGATCTTTTTGCACACGGATCGTTTTCTTTCCGGCTGAAGAACGTCCTCTAACCGTTCATGCAGTACAGTTCTCTGTGGCCCACATTTTTGGTCATTGATCATTGGACAAAATTTTGACTTAGATGTCTATCTTAAAAGCTAGATGGAGGGTGCAGCCGTTCTCGGTCGGCTGTTGTCTTTGTTTTTCTATGTACGAAGTCTGTGTGGGGGACTTGTGTGTTAGTGGTTCTGGCTGTTGTTAAGATTTCTCTTTGTTGCTGGTTTTTCTTTTATTATAATGTTAATAGGTGTTGTTTACTGTGCTTGGGGTTCACTAAACTTCTTGGAATTTTGAGTTTACAGAATTCAACAAATTCAGAAAACTGTTAGCCATTTTTTTTTTAATGTTTTTTCCTAGTTTCCTTAAACTACTTAAAAGTTTTCTTTATTTTTATTGTTTACACTATTACTATGTCCCCATTTCCCCCGGCCTTTGCCCACCTGTACCCCGCCCCCCACAGCCCCTCCCCTCTGGCCATCACCACACTGTTGTCTGTGTCTGAGGGGTATGCATGAATGTCTTTTGGCTAATCCTTTCACTTTCTTTTATCCAGTACCCCTACCCCCTCCACAAATGTGGTTTGTGTGTGTGTGCACTGTCCCCTCTCAAGCTCTGGAACTCTAATTATGAATATATTATACAGCCTGAACGCAGGCTCTGTTTAGTTTTACTTCAGTAAATTTTCTGTTTTTCAATCTGCAGAGAATGTATTATGACATCAATTTCACGGATTTTCTTTTTGTACTGTCTGCTAAACCCATCCAGTGATTTTACTGTAGTGCAGGCACTGCGTTTTTATCTATAAGAGTTTCTTTTGTGACTTTTAAAAATGCCTTCCCCTTCTCTTTGAATTATGTTCATGTGTTCCTTTAATTCCTGAACATTGTTATAACAGCTGTATTAACATTCTTTTCTACTAGATCCATCATCCATATGCGTCCTTTAAAAATTCTCTTTCTATGGGCTGATAGCTCTCCTGGTTATGAGTCATATTTTACTGTCTTTTGTATGCCTAATAATTGGGGGGGGGGCTACTGGACATGGTAATTTACATTGATGGATACCTAAGTTTTGTTTTCTTCTTTTAATGGAAGTTGAATTTTGTGCTGGAAGGCTATTAAGCTACTTGCAGATGGGCATGACCCATCTGAGGCCCTTTTTACACCCTGCATTCTGCGAGTGTGGGTCTAGAGTAGCCGTCACTCCGGGAGCCGTGAGCACCCCTGTGAAGGGCTGACCTTGCCAGAGCTGCCGCTGAACGCCCCAAGTGACGGCTGGACTCCTGTCTGCGTTGGCTGGTTGGAGGTTGGGTGGCTTCCTTCTTAGCTGTAAGCCCTGGCGCTGTTTGGCTTCCAACTCTTGCCTCCTTCTTTGCTTGACTTCGTGGAGTTTCACCTGATTCATTCCCTCATACCTGGCCAGGACTCTGGAGGACTAGAAACAGATTTCTGCAGTTCTTCATAGGAAAGATAACCTTCTCTCTTGAACTCTTCCCCCACAAATTCTAGTATTCATCTCCTCTAAGATAAGATTGTATTGCTAATTAAATGTTTATCTAAATTTTGGTGGTGAGAAAACACTTGTGTTTCATTTACAATGAATATCTCACGATGCTAGGAAAGCTAGTTTTCTGCGTCAGTTTTTAGAAGATAGATTATTACAGTTCCCATCACAGATTTTTAAAAAGTTCTCTTTTGGGAAAATACTGAAGCAGATTAAGTTCTATGCCATGGTCAGATTTATGGGAGATAAACATTATCATTTTTTTAAAAAAAATTTTAACTAATGGACTATTTTCTATAGACTAAGCTTACAGAAAGAAAAGCTGGCCATTGGACTTCCGGCCAAGATGGAGGCATAGACAGACATGCTGCATCTCCCTCCACAACTAAGAAGGAACACAACTACCTCAAAACTAGAGACATCCATAAGTTCCAGAAAATTGAGCTGCATGGAAGTCCAACAGACAAAAAGGTAAGGCTGAAGGAGTTCATCATCACCAAGCTATTATTATGTGAAATGTCAAAGAGACTTACTTAAGAAAAAGATCAAAATTATGAACATTAAAATGACAACAAACTCACAACTATCAACCACTGAATCTAAAAAATAAAAACAAAATCCAACTAAGCAAACCAGAATAGGAACAGAATCATTGTCATGGGGATCACTTGGAGGGTTATCAACTAGGAGGGGGGAGGGGGATATGGTGCAGGGATTAAGAAGCATAATCGGTTGGTACAAAATAGACAGGAGGAAGTTAAGGATAATATAGGAAAGGGTGAAGCCAAAGAACTTATATGCACAACCCATGGACATGAACTAAGGGGGGAGGGACTGCTGGAGGAAAGGGAGGTACTGGGCAGAAGGGAGCAAAGGGGAAAAAATGGGACTAGTGTAACAAAATAATCAATAAAATATACTTAAAAAAAAGGAAAAGAAAAGAAAAGCTGGCCAAATGACAAGTCTGTTTTTGTGGAAATGAGGTCATTAGTACTAATCTTTGATGAACACGATTCATTAATTCTTGGACAATATTGGTGGATAAAGAGAGAAGGAGAAACAAATAAGAAACAGAACCAGTAAATATTCCATCCTTAGCTCTTGGAATTGATACCTAACTGCTACAATATGAATTAAATTTAAACTCAAAGAACCACATTTTAACAAAAAAATCTGTGATTGTAAGCTAAAATTACTTAAACTTGTTGAGTCTGCAAACTATGAAATGGCATGCTTATCTTGAGGAGACAATGTTAGTTTTACCACATTAAAATCTGAAAAACAGCTTTTTGAATAAAGGTTTCTTTTTAAAGACACACACATGCACACACACACACTCTGAAAATACCATTATAAACCTCATCACAGAATAGAAATGCTGACAGTATTCATCCATAACATTCCAGTATGCTGTGTGATCTTGGGTTGTGAGACACAGTGATGGTTTATCCAAGTGGGAACTTGGTTGAATGACCAGCTACTTTATTAAGCAGAGAGAAGAGAGGGCCACACTGGAGAGAACTGGTCTTCTGGCATGCAAAGTGGCAGAAGGGTCTGGCTATGAAATTATGGAAGAAGCAAAGCTTCTATCATCCGGCCTGGAGCTCTATGCTGAACAGAAGTAGCAGTGGAGTTTTCCTACAGCTGCCCCATTGAGCCTTGCTCCTGGATGTCTAGATATAGACACTGTCTCCCTGGCCCTCTTAGAAATCCGTGAGCTACCTACAGGCCCTTAGCAAATTTCTTTTGTTTTACACTACAGTGCGTTCTACATCTGATGGACACCGAAATTAAAAAAAGAAAAAGATTGGCACAGGGAGGTCAGCGGCCACCGGAGGTTGAGCTGAATTAATCCAGTCCTGGGATGTCGGGCTGACTGGAGGTGGCTGAGGTACAGAAGAGATGTACAGGAAGGGAGCCAACTAGCTTGAACAGTTCTCAAGAAGTTGGGTTGTGCAGGTGACAGGAATGATGGAGAATAGCCGGAAAAGGACGGGAGGGCATTTTTCTTTTTAACGATGGACGTGACTGAAGGTTCCTGAGATGACCGGGATGCAATAGAAAGGACAGGTGGCGATCGCCTTAGCGAAGGGAAGCTGTGCCTCCTTTAGCGTAAAGAAGGTTACGTAGGTACCAGGCCAGTGAACATCCTCCGGAACGCCAGAGTGGCCGGAAACATTTGCCCTGGGAAAGCCTTAATTTGTGCAAGAAGAAGGAGTTGAAAAATGCCATAGGGCATTCCAAATGGTGAATATATAGAACAGTGGCATCCATTAAGCTATACAGAAAGTCTCAAAATGTAGGCATATTTTTTAATTGAATGCATTATGTGCTATTTTTTTCATTCATATTGGTGGACAATATAACCACGTATGAAAATGTAGATAATATGGGGAAAAAGTCAATGCACAAGCCTGAAAATTTCACAATGCTTTTTAAATTATGGTTTTAGAACGAGTGTATGTTCAGTCTTTTCTGCATATGCATTTTTACGCAGTTGTAATAGGGCATACAGGCAAGTAACATGGGACCTACTCTTTGTTTCACTTATCAGAATCATGTTCATATCTTATACAGTATTCACAGTCATCATTTTAATAGCATAATACGTAATTGCCATAATTTACTTAGCCTTTTCTCTCTCGCTAGCCATGGCTATACCCAAACTCAGTCATTGCACAAATTTGAATTATAGCTCTGAAAAGGATGCCAGGGGTTCTCTTCACGCAGAGGAGAAGACCAAGATACAAAACAGCCATGTGATTTCCATCAGGGTCACACAGCAAATCAGCAGCAGCGACAAGACCAGCCCCTGCAGCATAACAGGGTCAAAGGGCAGGTCAGCGGAACGGATTGAGCCCGCAATGTTCTAGCTCAGTGCTTCTCAGAGGTCTAGTCTGTAGCATACTTATTACTGGTCTCCACCGAGATGAACTGTTTGCAGAAGAATAAGGGAAGCAGTGCACTGAGTTATATTCTGTGGCTGATCAGTAACTCTTAGCTCATATACCAGCTTTAGTCCATGGATTATGCTTTGAGTAGTACCGGTCTAATTGAAAGAAAAATCACTCCCCAAATGCCTGGCTCTCTCTGTACCTGTGAATGGCATTAGTAAATATTATGTTGGAGTTTCGCAGCCACATTTTAAATGAACTAAGTGCCCAAGGGACTGACCTTCTGAAAATAATGCAGACGTGCCCGGTCTGCAAGGAGAGCACAATGCAATTCCTGTGCAGGTTTGCACAGCTTTATGAAAGTGGGGTATGCAGCAGGTGGCTGTCCTTCTAACCTGGTGGATTTTTTTGCTTGACAATTCAGCAAAGTTCTTAGGATCTGTGTTCATCTGTGTCCGAGAGAAGCCAAGCTCTGAAGAATAATTACATCTCTACTAAGTCATGGGTTTCAGTTATTCCTGACTAATACTACAATAATTGGTTCTAGAATTCTTTTATGGATTTAATCATGAAATGCACCATGGTAATTGTATCCTGTTTTTGTTTTTCATCTTTCCCAAACTGGAGAAAATGACAATACTAAAAAAAAAAGGAAAAAAATAAACATAGGATGGCATGATGCCATGACTCATCAAACTCAATGTGAATAGATTTTCAGAACAAATGATAGATTTGGATATGGTGCTTTTAAAAATATGTTCTATAATTCACAGGCTAGCTGAAAGTTAATTCTAAGCATGAGAAAAATTACCATCAAATCACCAGGGTAAAACAGAACACCCGGTGTCACTGACTTCATTTCTCACTCTATAAATCAGCCTGCACATCATTTATACTGAAAAAGAAATTATGAATCCTGTTTTAAAGATCCCCAGAGGAAGAAGTGATGCCACAGTCACTGTGATGGATCACATATTGACAGCAACCCTGAAGGAAACCCAAACTCCTGCATGTGCCTCCTTGCCAGACTGGTCATTTTCTTTTGGTTTAGAATGCTTAAGCATTATGGCAGCAAGGAATATTCTAAGCATACAGAAAATAGCATTAAATCTTTTCATTGTCACAAACACACTAACAAGTAGGCACTGTTATTTTTAACTCCATCATACAAAGGACTGGAAACTAAATTACAGAGAGGTTAATGATACAACTCGCTCTAGACTAAACATAGATGCCAGATGTAAACTCAGGAATCTGGTCCAAAAATCCTGTGCCCTTAACCACTAACTTACGTTTCTCAATGCCTTCAGGGTGAGTTAATTCGTGGCATTACCAAGAAGTTTGGGCAAATTCTATGATTTTTCAATCTTAATAGTCTTCGGAGTTGTCCAGGATGGTAGCCACAATCAGATTTAATTAAAATCAAATATATTAAAAATTGAACTCCTTGGTCACACTGGCCCCACTTCAAGTAGCTAGTAGTGACCGTTGGGCAGCACTGGTCTAAAGCAACACTAACGTTCTGAGTAAGCAGCCACTCGTTTTGCTCTCATGCACCTTTGTTTTCAGGATGTACTGTGCAAATACAGGTGGTCGGTGGCAGTGGTAAGGTTTATAGGGGAAAGGTCTACAGATGTTTAAATGACTGTACCTTTAAAAAGTAATTTAGGAAGTGCAATCACAATATTTTTGGTCGGCGCAGGAGAGTGAACAATAAAACAACTTAGAACTCTAAAATTAGCACAAATTCACATGTAAAGGTATTCATTATTTGCAAGAACAACCTTCATTTTTTTGTTGTTGTTGTTTTTAATATGGGAATTAAGTAGTTTAGGAGACATGATACAAGTGCAATTGTATTTAAAAACACTGGAATGTAAGCTATTAAATTGTATCCTTTGAGGAAAACTGCGGTAACAGGAGGGAAACGATGGACTTTACATAGAAGAATTGGATTTTAAAGTCAAGTAAACATATGGCTTGACAGCAACACACTACAACCAAATGGTCCCACTGTGAAAACATTTATCAAATAATAGTGTAAGGACACTACTCAGTTATTTTACCTCTTTGATTCAGTGTTTGCCTAGCAGCCTCCTCATTTTCATATCGGTTTCACGTAACTGTTACTGTAGGCAAATAATTTTAGCAGTAATATTTCTTAAATGAATGAACACAATGGCAATGTGATTTATAGATTTTTCTGCCTTGTGATCTGGTGGCTTAAATCAGTTCATTAGATTACCTTTGGGTATTTGGATTGAGTGTACTTTCCCCTATTCTTAAAAAAGGTTACTTTTTCTGTGTGAGTGCCAGAAAACTGAAAATATTTATTGCATAATATTTAGAAAATAGGTAGATACAATGATAATGAACTAGATCATATAATGGGGGAATTAAAAGTGAATAATAATTTTCAATCAGTATTTGATAGGACATTTTTAGATCAAGCCATAAACGTTTAGATTAAAAATAATGCAATGTCCAGATCTAGCTGGAAATATCCTAAGATGGATATTTACTATTAGATATAAACCTTAATTTAAGCCTCTTATTAAAATAAATTTTCAAAAGATTATTGGATTTACTTCTTACATGTTTTTCTTTAAAAGAATCTAGGAGCAATTCATCTTCTTTTAACCCAACTAGGTAAGCGCTATATCAGAACTTTATATGACACATGATTGACCATTTTGGATAATTTTTTGCCTGAAGAAAATACTCTAGTTGATATTTGTAAAAATTGAGGTGCAATTTTAACATTATGGTTTTCATTATAGCAGTTGAAGACATAGGTAACATTTTCTCAACATGGTCAAAAGCATCCTTGCTGTTCGGTTTTTGACGCTGAAGCTTTTATCAATGTATGCTTTATAAAGATCTCTTAGAAACTACAGTATTTTGGTTATCAGTATTCTAAAGTAATGCCCCATTAATTTGGTTGTTTTGCTAGATCGCTTTTAGACTTTACCTTGTTTTTACTGATTCTGCTTTTTTAATAAAGAGTGCACAATTATATATGCCCTAGAGCAAAATGGGCTTAGGATATCACAAAATTAAAGTTACCTGGTCACTTAAAAAATACCTCTAAGCTACAAAGTCAACTGAGCCCTGGAAATGCTAGAGGTCAAAACATTGTTCACAATTATCCCAGTGCAATTTAGCTTATGAATTTCTTGGAATTATACAAAAAGCATCTGATGACTCATATAACTTATACCATAGATGTGTTTTGCTGGTGTATGATCCTTTTAGTTCAAGTACCCCCTGAGGAACAAAGTATTAGAAAAGCATTTAGGATTTCAATTTCTCCCTCTGACTTGCTTTCATTTGAAAACCAGTAAAAGGAGAGAAAATGGACTGACCAGCTCCTGACATTATCAGAGTAGTAAGTTTTCAGTCTCCTTGTATCAAGGTAGCTAGTGCTGCCACCAACTACAGATAACTTGAGGATACTAAGAAATATGAAGATGTTACTTAGGAAATATTATTCTCAACAGTAATTAATTAATCTTACAACCAAGTACTATGTACTTTAAATATTTTTAAAACATATTGCACATGTAGTGTTTAATTTGATTTCAAATTTTTGGTTGGTGTTATTATACAATGGATATTTATATGGTATGGTCATGCTACCTACAGGAAGATGAACTGCATTTTAGATTACTGTGGTGATCTGACATGATCTTTTCTGTATCTCTGAATGTCACTGTTCTCCAGGGACAGCTTCTCACTGGTACCCAGTGTGGTGACCCTTTTTCTAAATCAATGCATGACTCTAGTACTGGTTCATCTTTTTCCAGTAGGAGAAGTACACTGTATTTTCCACAAACTTCTTAACTATCAGACAAAGGACCGAATTCCTGATTATTATCATTCTTTGGCTTTCTCCAAAGATAAGGAGCAAACAACGGGATAAGTGGCAGGGACATCGGAACCTATTTGGGGAAGGTAATTAAGGGCAGGATAAATAGTACACATACTTTACAGAATCTCCCACAGACATAGGGAGAATAGAAAATCACCCAAAAGACCACCTATGTAACATAGTCTTTCTTGACTTAGAAGACAAGAGGATACACATACAACAAATTTTCATTTGCATCTTTCTGGAGACTCACACTGATCTAGTGAAAAAATCAGTGGTCTTGAGCCAGGAGATGAGGGCTTCAGCTCTGCTTATGCTAAATCACTGGGTAGTCTTTGATTGGCCGCTTGAATTTATTGAGCCTTGGTTTCTCCATCTGTGTAATGATAACTAGTTACAGGGTTTTTTTCAAACCCAAATGTCACAATCTGTATGAAAGTGCATTAGATAAATATGATTATATTTTATCTGGTATCATCAAGGGATGAGGTTTTCTGTATGAACTCTTCTACAATACATCCAAGACTTAATGTATGTTGACCTAAGTGATATATGCATTTAAAGCTCATGAATAGAGAAAAAAATCCCATTGTATTAAGAACAACTTCTAATCCTTTACTTTTTTCCTGCCTAATTTCCATGTTTTTATCATACTTACTCTTTGAAAACCAAATATAGAAAATTGAGAGCACTGAATACATTTAGAAATTCTGGTTCTATGTTATAAGGAAATAGGAGTTTCAACTTCATAATTCTTAATTCCTGTAGTTCTTTGAGATGTCTTCAATATACTGATTACTTGAAAATTACCTAAGCAGTCAGTGGGGGAAGAGCAGAGGTCTCAAGATATTTTCCCAACCCTCTTTCTTTCTTTTTCCCTCCTCATCTACACATAGGCAAATATAAAGGGGTGGGCAAAAGTAGGTTTACAGTTGTGAGTATGCAAAACAGTTTATTTTATTATTTATTTATTAATTATTGTATTATTTGTGTTATTTCCAGAGGAACAGCTGTAAACCTATTTTTGCCAACCCGAGTATTTTCACTGGGATGCGTTTATACTTTCTCTCAAATAGACTATCTACTTTTGTTATCAATTACATCCCTGTAAAACATATTTGAATTGGGATGTTCTATTTTAATTTTTTAAATCTTTTTTATAATTACCACATTCAGAAATTAGTATAATCTTGTAGATTATGTTACACATAACATGTGTTCTGTTATATATACATAAACTACATAAATAAAAGAAATAAGATAAACATTTATCTCTAAAAAATAACAAGTTTAAAAACAATGCAAAATCTCATATGTGCTCATTAAGAGTTTGATATTTTTTGGCCCTGGTCAGTGTGGCTCAGTTGGTTGGAGCATCATCCTGTAACTGAAATGTTGTGAGTTTGATTCCCAATCAGGGCACATACATGTGGGTTCATCCCTGGTCTAGGCACATGTGATCCCCTGTATGGATGCATACAAGAGGCAACCAATCAATGCTTCTCTCTGACATTAATGTTTCTCTCTTTCTCCCTTCCTCTCTCTAGATTAAGAAAAATATATATGTAAAATGAAACACACACACACACACACACATACACACACACACACACACACAAAACAAGGAAAAATGTCCTCTGGTAAGTATTAAAAAAACAAAAGTTTTATATTTGGTATGTTTTTGTGAAAACTTCTTAAAGTCATTATATATATTTTTAGTATTAATATCATTTTTTTAACACATCATGAACACGCTGTTTATTTTTGTGTAGGAATTCCTACATTCTCATTTATGTCTGTCATAGAGGTAAATACCATGTTTTTCAATATCTATCATCCAAGAACTAAGCAGAGAGCCGAGCATGTAGTGGGCATTTAGGAAATACATTCAGTTACTGTTGACGGTGTTGAAGTTAGAGCGCCACGCTCTTTGTTTTCAATGGAGTTCTGACAAAATGTGGTGAAACATCACTGAACAACTCTTATGTCACGTTAGCACTTTTGCCAGGGTGAACAGACCTTGAGGAGACTATTACAATTTTATTCTTCCCCCATTTTTATAATGTGATAAATTACACAAATATAAAATTTACCATTTTAATAAGTTTTAAGTGTACAGTTCACTGGTACTAAATACATATATCATATATTACTCTCACCACAATCCATATCCAGAACTTTTTTTATTTTGTAAAACCACTATTCTATGCCCATTAAATTTTCCATTCTCTCTTTCCCCTGTCCCTGGCAACCACCATTCTACTTCCTGTTTCTACAATTTTGATTACTATTACTAGTCATATTTGTAGAAAAATAATTAAATAATTTGGGAAAGATAAAAATTTAAATGACATTATTTATGATATTCAGTTTTGTTCAATCACTGGCAAATTATTTAGAAATCCTAAGTAGCAGAGAGAGAAAATTGTAATGTTTCATAATGAAACATTTTTTGATATGAAAAAGTCTGTTGAAAGGATTTTAAGGGGGTATATCTTGGTCACTATGCGATAGATATTTAAATTTTTTAAAAAACAGAAGTAGCAAAAAGAATACAGCATGAACAAAACAGGAGAAACATATTTGAAATAGTATTTCTATGTTCACAATTTTAAATATTTCTACTTTGTGCTCTGTAAAATGCTGTAATTTAATAAATGGCTTTGAAACTGAATACAAGGTGTATTTGCTCTAGGAAAATATGTCTACCTAATAACTGAATATATATAGTACAACAGCCTTTTGAATTCTATACATTATTCTGTAGATACAGAGTTGTATTTCTAAAACTACTGCAAATGATTCTCTGAAATAAGTACTGTAAGAGGAAGAATTCAAACTGGTTACCAGAATACCATTTTCTCTAACTTTATTGACAATCATAAAAAATGATTTAATCATATATTCATGTTTGCTCAGTGTGAAAGGGATGCACAGCTCTCCATATGAGAGGACACTTGATTATTTAGATTTTATAAGAAATACTGGCAGCATGGTTTGCAAACCACTACAAACAATACTTAGGACCCAAACTGTTCAAAATTTGAATATGTCAGCTTCAATTCTTCAAAGTATATGGTCTGTTGTATAGTCATCCAACTAACACTGTTTATACATCTTCTATCCATAAACGTTAAGTCCAAGAAATGTAAGGGGAAAATAGGTCTTCCAAGAGCTACCAGGCCTGTGAGAAGAAAGACACATCAGTAGATAACTCACAAGACCCCAAAAGAAAGGCCTTGATGGAGGTATGAACGAAGTCTTATTGGAGCCCAGAAGAGAGGGCGATGTGGCTTCCAAAAGTAGTGTCATTTCATCTGGGTGTGAATGGTGAGGGAAGGAAGACAAACAGGCCTGCCAGGTAGAGGAAGCATCGTGTGTAGTTTTAGGAAAGGACACAAAGTACTGGGGAAAAGTGACTTCAACGAGGCCAGAGCCAGGCTCTGTCCCTTCCTTGCTGTGTAATATAGAAATGCTATTAGGCTCTCCTGGCTATTTCCTTACTTGGGAAAAAAAATGGGGATGATAATAAGATTTGCTTCACTACTATACTGTGAGGGTTCTGTGACGCATGTAAAATTCTGGCAGCGTTTGCTCCCCACATGACCGCTCAGTAAGTGTGAGCTGCTGCAGACGGAATCCTGGGGGTCAGCTTGGGTTTATTTCCTTCTCTCATTAGGTTGGCCATTGGATCTCATTGGATTTCCTCTTCCTTTTCTGTGGCAGGAGGCTCAGACTAGACAAGCTTCTCAGGTCTCCTTCAGCTCATAAATTCTTATAGCTACATGGTCATTGCCACATATAGTTCATATTAACTCCTAAAACTTAGCAATATTTTTCCCCATGAGTAAAATATCCCATTACCAAATATTAACATGTTAAAGTTGATGCATAAAAGGGTCACAGAAGTGGCCTTCATGTATTCAGGTTGATTGAATTACTTAAAACGGGAAACCCCTGACTTTCATGTTTATTTCAGATAAATTCACTTTTTAAAAACAGAAACATGATCAAAAGCAGCTGAGAAACAAGGCCAAAGGTAGAGACTGCCCCTTCTTTATAACAGGGCTTCATCCTCTAAATATAACAATGGCAGGAGGGGAACTGGCTAGAACCTATTTGTTTTGAGGCAGTTTCAGCGCAATGTCCTGTTGGATTGCACCTTGAGGATAAAATGTAATAGCTAATGGATACTTTGACAAGTTATGGAAAAAGCTGTGAACCAGTCAGCTGGTATTTGTGGCTTTTGATAAAATATGTATTATATTGGCATGAGAGAATGATCAAATATTTAAGAGCAAAAGCAAGGAAAAAGGACTGTGGGTTTAAACACCCACTGCATATATCTCTTCTTCTTTAATTAAACATGTGTTTATTGAACAACTGTTATGTGCGTGGAAGGGTTTAGACAATAGCAATCCAGAGATGAATTTTTAAAAAGCTTCAGCACCCTGGAGTGAAATAACATCAAGGGGTTTAAGGACAGTGAATTAATAGAGTTTAGGTTCTCGTATGGTAAAAAAAAAAAAAAAAAATTGCAGAAGTCTGAAAAAAGGATGAGTTAATCATACAGGCAGTGAGGTCAGAGAATGGGATGCCCCATATTGAGACTAGGGAGGCGTTGCAGAATTCTGTCATGTGTCAGTTTAAGGAGGCATGACATGGCAACAAGTGTCTCATGTAGGCCAAAGGACAAGATTGCTGGGAAAGAGGAGGGCAAGGAATGCTAGGATGAACCTCCAAAGATCGTTATGGATAGAAGAAAGGTCATGAGCATGACATCAGGTGAAGAGCAAACACAGGTGAGAAACAAGGGAGGCTGGCACGGAGGTAAGCAGACGCTGGCAAGAGTGAGTGCTGGGAAGTTCACATTCGGAGGCTGTTAGGGAGGCTGGAGAGAGAGCGGTCTGGGAGGGGCAATGGTGAGCACAAAGGGTTACGAGAAATAACGTCTCTAGGGATAATAATGAGGTGGTGCCCTGAGGGAGAGGAAGAGGAAGATGGGCCAAAACATCAGAGGGAAAGCTCCGGGGGTCACTGTTAGGAAACTGGTCTCATCTGTGTGAAACTGTTCATCTTCACATCTCTTAGCTTAAAAGGGAAAGTTTCCAGTGTCCTTTTTAACTTTCTCAAATGAAACGGATTTGGATGATAAATCACATGATCACTTTAGATGTAACAGATTACAGAATGCAAATGAACGCACTAGTAATAACACACCGGCACACACACTCACCCGACAGTTAATGGAAATTATCCATTCACTCCCTTGTACACACTTTTTAAACGAAGCCATGCCATTCATACTTTTCCTTCCCCTTCTCTTCTAGTAGTTTGTGGAAGTGACTTCCTCTCCTTATTTGTAATATTTAGTGTTTATTGATTTAAATGTAGGGACTTTCAGAATTTTTAATTTTTATAACAAGATTGAGTGGAAAAGATTTGGACTAAATTTTAAATACCTCTGGCGGGAAAATGAAGTAGTAATAAGTATAACCCTGACTCAATCTGAATTATTTTTCAACCCTGCTATTATAAGAGCGTAACTATGAGAAAAACTGTTTTCTATAATTTATTCATAAATAGAAGAGGATAGCTGTGTCTGTCTCAGAGGAAGTATGCATCATGCCCATACTAAGTTCTTTTCTTGCTGGAATCCAAATGATTTTGTATTTCATGAGTGGCTTTGTGAAGAATAAAAATGTGTCTGAGTGGAAAACAAAAGAGATTCAGCTTTTCAATCAGAAGTTCTGTATTAAAATTCTGGTTGCACCACTTGCTGCTTCAATAAGCACATTACCTCAATTCTCTACATGTCCGTGGCCTTATCTAGACAATTACCACTGCACAAGGTAATCGTATGTCTGAGAGTGGTTGTGAAAATTAAATGAAAAACTAACTATGCAGGAAACGACGTACAGCGCTTGACTGTTCCTCTAATGTAATGTGGCTACTTCACTTCCAGCTTCTCTTAAGCTCTACAGTCCTTTAAGTGAGAACTAGTTTCAACAATATTCTCAAGCTTCTCCAAGTTTCCAAATCAAAGACTACATTGTTTTTAAAAGGTTTTATTTATTTATTTTCAGAGAGAGGGGAAGGGAGGGAGAAAGGGAGAGAAACATCGATGTGCGAGAGAAACATCAGTTGGTTGCCTCTCGTGCGCTCCCACCTGGGGACCCAGCCCACAACCCAGGCAGGTGCCCTGATCAGGAATCCAATCAGCAGCCTTTTCGTGCTCACACTGATGCTCAGTCCATTGAGCCACACCAGCCGGGGCTCAAAGACTATACTGAGGACATTCTCGTTGATGGAGCAGAAAAGTAAATTAATACATTTTCAATTTGACAGGAATTATCCCCAAGAAATTAAGACTCGTTGAGCCTTAATTAACCTGGCAGATCATTTACCTTCTACCTCTATGCCCTGAGTGTTCTGATTAATCAAAATTTTATGTGAGGGCAATGTGAGACAATTTATATATTTAAAGATGGAATACTTTTATTTACGTGCCATACACAGCCACATTTTTCTTGTAGACATTATACATTTTTTGTGTAAGAGGCAATAATAAGCTATTATTTGTCACAATGTACCTGTTTTCTTTCTTCCAGAAAGCTACTTCTCCTAGATATTTCTTATATTTGGATCTAATTCTCCATATCAATCTTTTACTAGAATACTAGAATTAGAATTCAGATGGTAGAAGTAATGGGAATAATAGTTTAAGTCTTAATATATACTGGACATCATTGCTAGATGTTTAATTTATTCCTTAGAATTCTATCAGGCAAACTTTTCTTCACCTTAAAAATGAAAACCTGCTTCAGAAAATTTAAGCAGTTTGCCCATATTCTAAGCACTCAGATGAAGGCTGACTCTAGTCTTATACATTTCAACATCCATGTCCATTCTATTCCACACAGTATTCCCTCACTTATCGCGGGTATTACGTTCTAGACCCCCAGCCCCCACCCACGATAGGTGAAAATCCGCGAAGTAGGAACCTTACATTTATTTTAGTATTTATATACATTTTAAGGTTTTATAAACCCTTCCCACACACTTATAAACCATTCCCAGTCCCTTATTAACCTTTTCCACACTTTTATAAATACTACTTATGTTCTTAAACATATCCTACACTCTTAAACCTTTGTAACTTTAACAACATATGTATACAGTACCGCAAAATCCCACAATATAGCAAAAAATCCGCGATAAAAACTTAAATATGATATTTAAAAACATCCCGCGATACAGTGAGGCCACAATAAGTGAACCGTGATATAGAGAGGGGCTACTGTATTATCATTCTATCCTATCCTATCCAGTCCTATCCTATCCTATCTTATCCTATCGTATCCTATGCTATCCTACCCTATCCTATTAGTGACCGTATTGTATGCTATTGATTTAAAAGTACTGGCAGATGTCATTTCTATACACAGCAGAATTTCTTCATAAAATGAAAATAAACACTGGCAGGATTGACCTTAGCAGTTAACAGTATATGTCGCCGTTGGTGAGTATTTGTGGTGAATGGTGATGAAGTGATAACTACCAGCGAGATATCTAACTCGTTGTCTGACCTTTCATCAGTGCAGTGACCGGCCTTTGTACTTGGAAGGCATTCTGCTCCTTCACAGCCTTTTACGGAAGGAAGTGATAAGCCCTAACAAACAACTCCTTCAATAAGTCCTAACAGTGGACACCAGGTGATGCCATCCAATGGGACACCAGTAGGGAGGTCAGAAAAAATAACATGGTGGAGACATGCTGGCAAAACGCACACATCTTCCAAGTAAAGTAAAATTACAAATATAATGTGTGTACATGTACACAAACATATGTGAACTCACAGAAGGAGTAGTTCTATTTGTTACAATCCTAGAAATGTGATTTGGATGATAAAGGAATAGAAGGATTAACTGGACTGGCTTTTTTTTTTTTTTTTTTTTTTTTTGCTATAAATTTGTAGCCTTGCTCAGTCAAAGAAAATAATGATTTTAAGTTCCAAACTGAAGTCCCAGACACATCACTCTGCAACCTATTTCCATTTTTTATTTTGGATGGAAGCACACCCAAATGGTAGCTAATGATCTCACTTTTTAATGTTCAGAACAAAGAGAAGAAAGAATCAAAGAATCAGTTGGCACAGGCTCATGAGTTCAAAGGGCTTCCTACCTGTCAATCTGTTAATCAGTTCTTCAGAGAAGGGGAGAATGAGGGTAGCTGAATGAGACAGGCCTTGCAGTTAGATGAAGTAAATCATACATTCCTTATGCTAAGAAATGCAGATATGGGCTATGATAGATGTGTACTTGGGTCACAGACTTTGTCCAGAACCCATTAAGCACGTAAGGAAAACAGGTAGGACAGATGACTATCCAAGCTTGCTTAAAATGACCCAGGACAGCTCATTGATCTTCTCTAGCCTATCCCATTTCCGTGGCTGTAAACAGACAATATCCCAGACAGAAGTGGACTCTTAAGAGTCCCTCCAGGCCCCCTGTACATGTGGAGGGATCTAATCACAGTTGCCAGCGGAGGGCTGGCCTATGTGAATGAATCCAAAAATATGTATTTTTCTGAATACTACTTTCTTTCAAATGCTAATAAGAGCTAAGCCCAAAATATTTTGGCACCCTTCTCAAATAAAGTCAAAGTACAATGCAAACATTAGCCATTCTATTTTCATTGTGTCTGTGTCTTGTTTTATGCAATGTAACTTGAAATATTTAATTTTAGCCACAGCCCTGATACTCAGTGGCTGGCACTTGGTGGAGTCTCAACCGTAATTGCTGAATGAATAAAATGAATTCTGCAATGAGCTTTCTCTACTGAAAGTCATTGTGGAAGTTAAGTACATCCATTTCAGAATTGTTACAGTTCAGTGAATAAAGGATGTGTGTAGAATTTCTTGCAATAACCCATATAGCGCTCTTCAGTTATTTCTTTTCCAATTCTTTTAACTGAAAACCAGGAAACTACAACAAACCACAAGATATACAGGAGGCTGTAACAGTTGAATAATGACCGACTCTAGATTGTAAGGATGAGTTAGTAGTTTCAGTTTAACAGGAGAGTGTTTAAGGAATAATGGGTGGAAATGTTACATTTCTTTATGATAACATCTTTAATAGTACCTTTTTAATGCTTTGTGTGTTCATATTTTATTTTAAATGGGCCATAAAAGATTACCACCCATTGACTGCAGCAGGAAAGGACAGCGATGTTTCCATGCCCTCTGCAGAAGGCAGGGTAGAGAATGCTGCTTGGGGCTGTTGATTTCTGTCACACCCCACTGGGTCCTCTGGGATGGCAGAGCCATGTGGCCTCTTGAGTGCAGCTACTACCCTTTGCTCCTAGCAACTGTATTCTGTTCAAGTGTGGTGGCTGTGGTTGCCAGGATATTCTTCTATTCTTGTCCTCCAGGACCAAACCAAAGACAAGGGAAGTTTCAACCCAACTGGAGTGAAGGTACAGAGAGAGGGACCCAGGAAAACAGAGGGCCGCCTTCTTTTTGAGCAAATAAACGGAGGAAATGACTTCTTGGGTAATGCTTTCACAAAATTTATAATTTTTCTTTTAGATAAAAATCAGAAAAAACAATTTTAAAGACAGCCTGACAAGTAATGGTTATTAAACTTTGGAGACACAATTTACCACTTTATTATTATTCATTGAAAGCTACTTTTTCCTAACAGAAGAGAGGAAAATGTCTTAAAATCATCAGAATGACCTGAAAGGTTCTGAACTATTAACTACTCCTCTGTTTCACATATGAAAGTTTGATGTAGATACCATATTTCACTGAAGAGAAGACATCATTGTTTGTAAAGTATATGCTGATTTCTGAAATGTGAAAACATGAAAAAAAATGTGTCTCCTGGAATTGTTGAAATGATACACAATGTTACCTCTTTCAGAATGTCAATTGATTCTGAGATAAAATGTCCTCCTTATTTATAGAAAAGGAGGTATATTTTCTTGGTCATATACCTACTAAGTGGTAGAGATAGAACAAACTCAAATCCATGTCTGTTTGACTATTACGTTCAAACTCCTCATTATGCAATGTTGCTTTTTCTGTTCCTTGCACGGATTAGAAATAAAAATAGTTACCAACAAACATGCTTACAGAACTTTATAGGTGTAGTGTTTGTCATATCCCTAGTAATTTACTGGGTATCATTAGCGCTGTTTTACTGGACACAGGAAGACAGAATGACTCACTCAAGGTCACATAATTAGAAAGTGACAGAGGCAGGAGTCAGACCCAAGATAAATGACTCAGTCTAAGCCATGTTTGACTAAGGTCAGACATTAAGCAGCTATCGGGCTTGAAATTAGATCATGGACATAAAGATTATTCAAAGAGAAATATACTGGCTGAGAGGAGATGTTGCCCATGGCAGATGAATTCATTGATTTATTTAACAAATTATTGAATGGCTACTTTGAGCTAGGCTGTTTTAGTTCCTGGGGTAGAGCAGTGAATAAAACATAAAAATCACTTAGAACTTCTAATTTCTAGAGGGGAACAGGTGGAATGGGAAGGGAGGGGGAGCCTGCTATTTTAAAGAGTGGTCAAGGAAGGTGTCTCTAAAAAGGTGTGGCATCTGCACCAAGATAAAGGCCATAAGGAAGTGGGCCACATGGACCTCTGAGAAAAGAGCATTCCAGGCAGGAGAAACAAAGGACCCAAAGTGGCAATGTTCTGGCCTGCTGCGTGGGTGGCTAAGAGGCTGGAGGGACACTGGGGGCAGGGCGTGGAGGAGGGATGTGGAGAGACCCCCTAGGGCCTTATGATAACCTTGGGCACAGTAGCCTCATAGAATCTGGAACCTGGTCAGCTTCAGGGAACCTGCCCTAAGCATTCCAAGTATGTCTATATCATCAGTGCCATTTAGTCTGGGGACACCAGGCCAGCAGATGTTACTCTGTGTCTACCTCCTTACTGTTTTATAGAAAACCATAGCCTAGCTAGACAGTGCTGACAGGTCAGCTTCCAGCTTAACCCTTTGAGTGCCATGCGTAATTCAAAATTTGGATCAACATGAGGAAAAAATTATATCAATATATAACCTGAGGTACAAAAAAAGAGAATAAAACATAAAATATGAATTGTTCCATTGTTATTTACATTTATAGCCATCAAAAAAGGAGTCACTGGGAGTGACGCTGGCATTTTTGGAAAAATTTGTCAGCGTTGTTCACAGTGCTGTTGGCATTCAAAGGGTTAATAGCTAATAAATAAATACGTATTAGAAACCTATTTTCTGTGCTGGGAATTTTAGGAAAAGCTCTTCTCCAGCTCTCCAATAGCCCCAAAATATTAGCCTCCACTCTCAATAAGCTTCTACCTTGGCTGTGAGTTTATCATAAAGTCTGTACCAAGTCTTCACATGTGGAGGAGAAAGCATGGAATAATGCTAGAGGGAGTCAGAGTTTCATTGAAAGCACTAGGGAAGGATAAAGGCAGGTAACCCATTCTACCCAGAGGTAATAACATCAGCAAAATCAAGGAGACTTATAAAATAGCCATTTTTAAAAAGATAGTTTCACTCATTCGATCAATGTGGCTATGGCATACGTTGCCCGAGGAGTAACAGCAATGGGAGACAGACAGGTGGGAGCAATCAGGGGAAGAGTATTTGACTTTGATCTGCAGGTGATAGGGAGGCAGGCAGGTTTTCTCAGTGTAAGGCAGCATCCAGAGTCACATGTTTGGTCATTCGGGCACCACCGATGGGGACTGAGGTGAGAATGAAATCCAGGAGGCTGTTGCCATAGTCCAGGCAAGATGATGATGGTGAACTGGGAGGGCAGGCATGGAAAAGTGGGGTAGAAGTAAAAAGTACCCAAGAGATAGACTAAGCTCCCGTTCGAGATAGATTAGATGAGCGGGGTGTGCATCAGAGGGGGTCAAGGTTGACTGCAGGTGTTCCAGCATTGGTGACTGTGTAGATGCCACCCTTTGCTAAAAATATGGGAAGGAAAAAGTTGTGCTTGTGAAGAAGGCAAGTGTCACTGTTCTGAGGCAGGCAGTTTCAGTGGAAGGGGATGTCACCAGGAAGTGGACAGGAGAGGATGCTTGAAGATCTTAGGACTTTAGCTGAGACCTCAAAGGCGCTCAGCATTTAGAAAAGCGAAGGGAAGGAAACAGACAGCATTGCAGACAGAAAAAAGTACAAGCGAAGGCACAGAAGTGGCAGAGCAAGTATACTGCTCTTTGCAAGCAGGAGAGCGGAGGAGGGAGGGGACGGAGAGGATGGTCTTTGAGTGACATGGGGGCTGCCTCTGAAATCCTCTTTTTGGAAAGAGAGAATTCACTACTTCCTAGGGCATCCATGTCCACTGTTGATCTGCCACCCTAGGGGACTTGCAGTCATTACCGAAACTGTCCTGCTGACATTGACAGTGATCTCATGGGAATATTGCGCTTCGTTGTCATGAGTTCACTCAGTAGCTAGAGCTCAGTTCTCCTGAAACTCATATCAAGATTCAACAGACATTTTATGCTTTTGAAACTCAGATGGTTTTTGGTTTTGAGCTTATTATGCTCCATGGTTCTAAAACACCTCACCTGTCCCCAGCCTTGGGAACATGTCACTGCCTGGAAACTGCTAACCTGCATCCCAAAGTCTGGAGGCAAAGCTCAAACAGTCCCCAAATCCTTCACAAAGGATTCCCTCTGTAATAAGCCAATTATAAAAACCGAAGACCAAACATATATGCCTCATGGAAGCAGGCGTTTTTGTCTGTTTTGCCCATGAAGAAACCTGAATCTCCCAGTTTAGTCTTCATAACCAGCCTGCCACGCTTTCTCCAAACACATAATATTTATAGTTATAGTTTAGTGTCGAAAAACAAGTTGAAGCACAAGTTTAACACTTTATTTAAATTGATTTAATTTTACCACGAAGCCTTTGATTGTTCTTTTAAGTTAACCTAAATCTCCTTTTCCGATCCGCCATCTCTGGTGGACTCGCCGCCAAGATGCAGATTTTCGTGAAAACCCTTACGGGGAAGACTATCACTCTCGAGGTTGAACCCTCGGATACAATAGAAAATGTCAAAGCCAAGATCCAGGATAAGGAAGGAATTCCTCCTGATCAGCAAAGACTGATTTTTGCTGGCAAGCAACTGGAAGATGGGCGTACTTTGTCTGACTACAACATTCAAAAGGAGTCCACTCTTCATCTTGTATTGAGACTTCGTGGTGGTGCTAAGAAAAGGAAGAAGAAGTCTTACACCACTCCCAAGAAGAATAAGCATAAGAGAAAGAAGGTTAAGTTGGCTGTACTGAAATACTACAAAGTGGATGAGAATGGTAAAATCAGTCGCCTTCGTCGGGAGTGCCCTTCGGATGAATGTGGTGCTGGAGTTTTTATGGCCAGCCACTTTGACAGGCATTATTGTGGCAAATGTTGTCTGACGTATTGCTTCAACAAACCAGAAGACAAGTAATTGTATATGGGTTAATAAAAGACATGAACTAACATTTAAAAAAAAAAAAAAAAAAAGTTAACCTAAATCAATTTTATAATGAATTCTTCATACTGTTTGTATAAAACAATTATGAGTACAAAATAAACTTTAAGTTTAAACTGTATTTTCTAGGCTATTAGGTACTAGAAAATCAAATTTTAACTCCATCCAAATAATGTATGTTTTAAAAAAGTACTATTTAAAAGTTTCAGCTGCAAAAATATCACCTCTATTTAGCCTTAAATTATTGCGTGTGGTGGTGGAGCACTTGTAATGTCTTCTGGAGTTCATCATGAAAAAAAAAAAAACAAACAGAACATGAGCTACAGTTACGTATTTTCCTGAAATACATTCATGTTTGTCCCCTTCACTTCCCCTTGGCAACAATCACATCCCTAACAGCTCTGGATAATTCCTCATTCCTTGCTTCATTGCCACTCTTGAAAACAAAGCCATCCTGCGATACTGTTTGTGTCATTACGAACCAAGACAGATCACAGGTAAAAAGGGAGCTCCCATCACTCTGAACGAGTTATTTCAGGAAATACTGCTTCTCCTAAAATATAATTGGAAACTTTGAGCTCATGCCAGTTTGGGGCATTCAAAAACAACAACAAACGAGGACCATGTCCTTCCTCCTTTCCTTACAATTTTAAGCTGCTTCTGTCTCTTCTCTTTTACAGCTTTATTCATTTTTCTTCATTTCACTCCCATTCTGGTTCTGCACATTATACAGCTTCCGTACCTAATTTTTCCAAAAGCTTAGAAACAATAAAACTGCATTTCTATGGTGTTGCCTGAGTGTGCATTTCAGGAACACACTCCGTTTGGTTTTCTACTTCTATTAAATGTGATATCAACTTTCTGATGTACCTCAGAAGTCTCCTACTTCAGTTAATTATGCTCTGAATTCTCTGAAATGTACCTCAGAGCCTAGAACACCAGGAAACAAGTTTGGCAGGCAAATGGCAGCGAAGGGATGAAGATAAAATGGGTGCTCATTCCTGAGAAATTACTGGAGGGAAGTCAGATTTCTAGCCAAAGAAAAATGAGCCCATTTCTCACCTTTGTGCCCAGAACTTTGGATGCTATGCAGACAAATATTCAATAGCTTGCTTTGCAAAGGATTCCCTCCACAAGGCAATTAAAAAAACCAAAGATCAGACATAGATGTCTCACAGAAGTGGGCGTTGTCATCTGTTTTGTCCATTAATAATTCTGAATCTCCAGAACAGTGCCTGGTATATAGTAGGTGCTCAATAAGTATTTGCTAAGAGAGAAACTTCACTGGAGGAGCCATACGCAAAAGTTCTGTCTCTCTATCGTTCAGCATGAATTCCTTTAACTTACAACATTTTTCCAAGTCATTTATTCTTCATTCCAAGATTATTGCTGCAAAAGCCCAGTGCAGCGAAACATTAGAAAGAAACAGCAATAAAACATGACATCATGAATTTAGTTTTTGCATTGCGATTTGGAAGATTGATAGTTAAACACTGATTTCTTTCTTTCATGTTTTTAATCTGCACTTCAATGTCCTGTTTACCCCCTTATCTTGAATGACGGTTCGCTATTCTGCCCTCAAATAAGAGAATGAGTATATGTGAACATCTACCTTATTTTGTACTGAATCCAAAAGACTGTTTTCCCAATTAGTAGTGAGGTAGTTATTCTTCTTTTTAATGTTCATTCCCGTTTTTCAAACTTGCATTCTTACCTGGTCACAACTTCGGTAATTTAGTTTTTTGCTCATTACACAAAGGGACACATTGGATCTGACATCCTCTAGTAGAGCAAGTTAACAAAATATAATCAGGAGAGTCTTTTTTTGACTTGATGGTTTTAAAAACCAAAAATCTGGTCAATTGACAAGTGATATGGTTAATATTATGCTCAAACCTCATTCAGTGCAGGAAAAAAGACATGATAACTTTCTCTGTTGTCTTCTTCTAAGCTGAAAACACTTTGTTATTCTGGATACTTCCAGTCAAGGCATCAGAGAAAAAAATAATATGTACTATTTGTCCCATGACATCTTTCTTCTGCCTATAATTTAAATTAACGTATTAATAACGAGGAGATGAGGGGCCATTATTTTGACGGCCTCAGATGGTTTCAAATTTCCTTTTGAACTGATCCTGCTCCATGATTCTAAAGCGCCTCACCTGTCCCCAGCCTTGGGAACACTCCACTGTCAGCAAACTGCTAACTTGCATCCCAAAGTCTGGAGGTGAAGCCCCAAATTGGGCCTAATTCATAAAAATTTCTCCCAAGTACCAAGTTCAACCTAAAATAAGTGAGTGAATAAATTAATAAATAATAAATACAATAGGCTGTTTTCCTAATGTTTGTTTTAATTTTGATATTCAAAATTTCTCAAGAATGAATAAAACTGGTGCTCCAGGGTTTTCCACAGCCCTTTTCCAGAACCTTCTCCGTTGATAAATGTGCTTTTCATTGCCAACAAACGTAGTTTCCCCTAAACCTAAAATAAGTATTTTTTTAAAGTTTCTCTTGGTTTTGCTACCCCCCCTGAGGCTGCTATTACCTCTTGTCTCCTCTCCTCTCCGTGGTTTTTTCAACAACTCATCTACATTCAAAGCGTCTCCTGGCTCACCTGCTATTCTCGTTCCAGTCTCATACCAGTTGGGTCTTTTCCTCTCCAGTACTAAGGGTTTTCTCTCAACTGGCACCTTGGCTTTCCTGTTGATATGTTAATGATCCGATTTATATTTTAGTCAATTTTGATCCATTTCCTACTGCCAACACACACGCATGCACATTTTAACACAATAGGAGTTTTAGTGTTAGCTGCCAAAGGGAGTCAGAGGAGTTGCACCCAGTAGCTGATTCCTCTTAGAAAGTCCTGCAACATTATCTATTTAAAACAGCAAAAGATATTTATGAAAGCTGTTCTCCAAAATTTAAATGGGTAACATTAAACGATCTTATTAAAGGGAGAGGGAAGGGAATTTGCCACAAGGTGGGAATTTGTAGTCTTCCCACTTAGGCTCCACCCCTTAGAAACCTGAACAATGACTATTCATAAACTTACCGCTCATATTAGTACCCCTGCTTCCTGTGAGCGAAAAGGAAAATGTTCATAGAATCTGTGCTCTTCTTCCAAACCCCAGTGTTCTTAAAATTCCCAGTATGAAATTAGTCATTATCAGAATCATCAGCCTCTTCGGGAGAACTTACCCCCAGCACTAGCACATGCGTAGTTATCACGCAGGCGCTGAGCTGAGTTCTTCCCCACACATAAAATATCCATTCCTTACACGTACTGAGCACCTACTCTGTTCCTGGCATTGTTTGGTGTACTTGTTTACATTCTACCTTGTGGGAGGAGGGAGATTGATAATAAATAAAATAATTTAATGGAGCATGAAATACTATGAATTAAATAAAACAGATTATTGTTAGAGAGTGACAAATTGAGGTGGATGGATGAAGAAAGGCTAGCATTAGGCAGAGTCAAGGAAAGGTCTCTGGAGATGTAACAGCTGAACTTAAACTTGAAAATGAGAAAGATCAGGGGGAGAGTTTTTTAGACAGAAAGAGTGGCAAGTGCAAAGGACCTGTGGTTGCAAGGTATTGGGTTAACCAAAAAGTTCATTTAATTTTTTTCTGTAGTAGTGCTTAGTTTTCTTTACCTTCATTTGAAGCAACTTGTTAGATTGTATTGTGACATCTGTCATATCAGTTTGCATTAAAAAAATACTTATCACAATTAGTGAATTTTTGTGCAGTCATTTTAATATTGAAGATGGAAGAAAATACACGACATTTTTGGTGTATTATGCTTTATTATTTCAAGAAAGGTAAAAGTGCAACTGAAATACAAAAAATAAAAAAGATCTGTGCAGTGTATGGAGAATGTGCCGTGACTGATCAAACGTGTCAAAAGTGGTTTGCGAAGTTTCTTGGTACTATTGGCATTTTGGCAAAATAGTTCTTCACTGTGGGGCTGCCTTACGCATTAGAAGATGTTTAGCAGCGCCCCTGGCTTCTCCCATTAGAAGCCAATAGTAGGAGATGGCCAACATACTCAAAATATCCAAATCAATCAAGCTATTGGTAAAAATGAAAAGTGTGTCTTCTATTCTATGGAAAAAAACATAACAGACTTTTTTGGCCGACTCAATACTTGGTGTCCTCTCTCCTCCAGGTTCCTAAACTACCCTGGAAACTCTAATTTAGGAGGTCCCCCACTCTCAGGCTGTTTTATATGCTGATTTTTCAGACCCAGCAGTATTCAGATGCTCAACTAGTCTAAAATTATCACTGCTCTACTGGCTTTTACAGACATTTTAATACTACATACTTTCCCTTCCAGGGCTTCAGAAAGACAAAGCAATTCAGACCAAGCCTGCATCTTCAGCAGGACTGTCATTAACCTCATTGTCTCATATGTCATGGTTCCTTATCTAAGAATCCATGGGATATACTCCATAGAATTCAGTGCCAAGAAATAAAAATTCTTCTGAGAAACTGTTTTCTTGTATTAACCAATGAATTATTAAGTAACCTGTTGTGTAACCTTTTATTTTTGGCTGCTGGCACCTCAGAGCTAAAACGTAGTGCTCCTGCTCCAATAACAATCCTATCCGTGGTTTGCAGCGGGTTCTCCCTTCCCCCCACTCATTTCTCTCTCTGGTTTCTTATCTTTACTCTGTTTCATTTTCATTGCCTTGTGTGAAAAGTGCTTTTATTTAAGCTGCCTCAAACCTTGGGGAAATAGAGGATGTGTAAATCATTAATCACAAGTGCTTTCTAGACAATCAAAAATAACTTCCTCATTGCAAAATCCTATTCTTACCCTCTCTGCCACCTGATAAGGCTTGGCTGCTCTGTCTTCAACCTGTTTCTCTTCTCCAATATTTTCTGGAAAATTAAGAGATTCTACATGTGAATAAAATAGGTTAAAAACAACACTTCCTTGGTTTCACTACAGTATCCTCATTCTCTTTTTAACACTGTTTTTCATCCTGGCCATCTCATGCATGAGTATATATACATATGTGTTATACATTTTAGTTCCCGTCTTTTTCCACATGCCCAAGTTTCCTTTCTAGGCACCCAGTGCTCTCTGCATGTTTTCTGTTAGTAATCACCCACTCCTGTCACCTCTCAGTAAAAAATTTTCAAATTTTGTTTGTAGGCCCAGCTTCTTGACTTTGCATTCCAAATGCCCTGGAAGCATTTGAAGCTCAGAGTTAGAATGAGGCCTTGAAGTTCTTTACCCTCCCAATCCTTAAATCTCCTCCACAACATCTCTGCCACGTGCCTGTCCACCAAGCGTTTGACAGCAACTTGACCACCTTTCAAGGCAGCCCATCTAGCTCGTTCTTTCCAACAGAATAGCAACATCTATTTCTATGAGTGTGCCCACTGGTTTGAATGATATTCTTAAGAGAAATGATAGGAGCTGAGACACATTAAACACCAAAGGGTACTGGGGCATTGCCCTTATTATCTTCTTACAAGTCTGCCATGTGGTTTTATTATTCCCATTATATCATTGGAGCAACTTAAAATCAGTCTAATTGTTTCACATGGCCCTTCTCCAAATGCTGAAGCACTCACATTCTCTAAGGGGAACCACTCTATTCCAGGTTAAGAAAGCATGAATTCTTCCCGTCACTTCTCCTATGAATGATGGGTTTTGGGTAAGTTTACCATCTGTATCAAAAACCTCTAACCATGGAGTCCAGAAGGGAAGAAGCCAAAGTTGTCATTCCAGTTGTGGTCTCAGTACGCAGCACAGAAGGAACTGTCTCCAGCTTCATTCTAGATACTGTGTGCCTCTGTTGACATAGACCGAAATCACACCTGTTGCTTCCTACTGAGTCAACAGCCTGCCGAACATCTGCTAGAGCTCTGACGGACAGGTCAGACTATGTCCCAGCCTGAACTAACTCAGCTTCTTTCCCCCTGAACCTCTTCATCACGTTGATTCCTTCAGATGCTGAGAGCATCAGCCTCACCCAGACACACAGGCTCAAATCCTCCATGTGAGCTCGAAGGATCTTTTTATGTCTTCTACATCTCATTGGTGACCAGCCCCTAAAGGCTCTGAGCAAAATGTCATCTTCCCACTGCCTCTGGTTGGGCCTTTGGTTGGTTCTCAGTTTAGGCCCCAAAGGCTGGAATTCTGTTCTGCTCCCCACTGCACAGAACTGAGGGAGCACCAGTCTCTCTGGTCATCCCCACGGCACTCAACGACTATCAAGGGCGATTCTCGCTCTTCACCTGTCTCCTTTCTGCCCTTCCCAGCTTGTGATTTCCTGTGTGTGTTCCATGCTTCTGGAAAACGACGCTATAAAGGATTTTTTGAATTTTTCAAGTTCTGTGCCTTTCTTTCTCTTTTCTTAGAATTAATGTATTTATTTTTAACAAGGTTAAATTTATTTTATTTTATTTATCTGTTTTTAGAGAGAGGGGAAAGGAGAAAGAGAGGGAGAGAAACATCACTGTGCACAGTTGCCTCACACGCACCCCCAACTGGGGACCTGGCATGCAACCTGGTCATGTGCCCTAACTGGGAATCGAACCAGCGACACTTGGTTCGCAGGCTGATGCTCAATCCACTGAGCCACAGCAGCCAGGGCTCTATGCCTTTCTTTATGTGAGCCTGGAAGTCTTTATTTATTTCTTTATTTTATTTTTTTTGCGTGTCAAATTTCTGTCTTTCAATGATTTGAGAAAATGTCACAAGTTCTGTGAAACTTTTGCTAGATCTGGCCATCAATCTAAAATGTATCTGAAGTTCCTGAGTTCTCAGAGCATTTTATTTTTCTCCTCGTATATAATAGTAACAGCAATCTACATACCTAATTTCTTTCTTCAGTTCGTTTTCAGGCTCCCCAAGCCTCGGCTATGCCTTATTTAATCCTACTATTCCCAGTGACAGAGTAAGACTTCCATTAGTTGCATGAATGATGAATAAGGTGAGAAACAAACGAGGTGATGCTGCTAACTAGCCGAATCTGAAGAAAACTTGGAAATGCTTGGAAAATCAGACCAACCGGCCATATTGACAGATGCACCCAAAGGCGACGCTCTTCCCTTTCATTACTTCTGCCTGTTCCTAACTTAATTTTTTGTATTGTACCCTTTGAGCCCTGCTCTTGAGCACAGGACCTCCTTCCCTGAGGTCTAACCGGATGAGAACTCTTCCCGGGCCGGTCATGAGAGGCCAGCACTGACTTTGGTTGCAATCAGTAGCTTCAAAGAGTAACTACTTTCAGCGATCTTACTAAGCAACAAATCTACATTCCCTTAAAAATGATCTCAGTGACAATGAGCAGACAGGCTTCTCCAAGCATACATATCGCTAATAAATAGCTTAGACGTTTAGTCATGGAACTGCCCCGCTGCCCAAGAAAACGAAGCGTAGTATGCGCATTTATTCAGGGCTGGTGTCTTAGAGCAATATGTAGAGGTCTCATCATATCACAACAATAAAATAGATTGTATAGAGGATAAAGTCTGGAGTTATTGAACTTTAAAAGTATTTGGAAGAGAACTTTTTTTTTTAATCAATGTGATTGAATTTTGTTATCACCTACACAACTTTTTAATTCTTTACCATAACCTGTGTCAGGTCAAGGAAAGTGCTTCACGTTATTTTCCTTCCTGAAGTTAACATTTATTTAATGGAATTCTATCTCACAAAACACCACTTGCATTACTCAGATGTTCAGTCAATGAAATTACTGAATTAATGGGAAAAAATTACCTTCTTAAGATCAGGTCACATGAATTCATAAAACTGGAAATGGTTACATAATACAGCAGAGTTACATAATAATGTATTGAACGATGTTCTACTATAAGATATAATGAGTTTCAAGCTAATAATCTTGTGTTCTGAGCCCAGCCTTTCTGCATTTTGCCTGACTTCTTATCTCATTGGAACTGCCCCTTGTATTCCACAGTGTGTACCTTTTCCTTCTAAACACTTGGCTGTGATTCCCCAGGCATCAGACCCGTCGTTTCCTGTTATCAACCCAGGAACAAAACGGGGAAACACACGCACACACTCAGACACCGATACATAAAATCATCTTTCCAAAATAATAAACTTTGGAGACAATTCTAGTGTACAAGGATTTCTTTTACCTCTTTGTTGTCAGCACTAAAATGACATGTACATATATCCTTCAACTAAATCCACGATTTATTTAAATAGAGGCGGGTCATTAGACACTGGATTTACTAAAGTCGACTTAGACAAAAATATTGCTTCAGCCAAAATTCAGATTACTGGATGTGAGCAGATAAAGAACACGCAGGCTCCAATAGCTTGAATTAAAACTGCCAACATTATTTACTCATAATTTAGCAGAAATACGACAACCAGGCCAGTTTGTTTCTCACTACCAAAAGAGAATAAAGCAGCAGGTTTTTTTTTTCTAACAGATTTAACATTTTGAACTCCTGCTATGTCTTAAATTTTAGGCAAAAATTAGATAACTATCCTAAAATAATTAAAAAATAATACAAATACCTATTTTATGTAAAGTGTTGAATGTACAAAAAGAATTGATACTCTTTCCTTATCTATTTAGAAATAATACATATATTAATAATGATACTAATAACAAAAAGACAGAAAGGGAAAAAAGCAAATATCAAGCTTCACTTACACAACAGGTAGGGAAAAAAAAATGATACCCCAGTTCACACTAGAGTATTTAACACTCGAATTCAAAATACAACATTCAGTTAGTCGCAATGGTTGGCATATTTTATGGGTTATTATTTTGCTTTATAGCATGTCTATGCTTTCGTGAACTCATAAAAGACGTTTGTTTTTCCTTTGCTTTTTCCTATTGATTCTTGATTATATTAAACTCACAGGTAAAATGCTGTATGGCAGTGCTGAGTAGAAATAAATTGAGGAAGAAATAGGTTTACATTTCAAATGATCAAGTACAGTTACTTCTTAACAGGCCAGATAAAGGTTTAATCACAAGCAAATTAAATTAGTTAGGCTTACCTTCATGTTAATTTATTATTGTATGTAGTCAAATTAAGTAGATTTACCACATTCTGTTAGGAAGGACAGAAGTATTTACCCTGGTTTTATAAATGATTGGCATTAGGTCACAGGCTTTGCACGGTTCTGATGAATGGCTGTTGAAATACAAAAATTATAATACAAGAGCCATGGCATTGCAATAAAACAGACACAACTTTCTCAGGATAAATCTAGTAGATGCTAGATTGAGAACTCACCCTGGTGATTACAACAAGTAGGTGTTGAAATGAATTCTTTCTCTACAGAAAAAAAAAAAAAAAAAAAAGCCTGAAGAGAGTATTCTGGATTTCTGGTCAATTTACTATATTACAAAAAAGACTATTGTCAAAGAATCAACTGCAATAGCATTAGGAGAAAACTTTATAATATTTTTATTGCATGGGAAATGTGGAGTCTCAGGCAGGGAGGGGTATTGCTCTGTCTCCCTTGCCTCACCCCCTCCCCAGTTGAATATACCTTGTATTATATTAAGTGATGGGGAAAAAAGGTGCAGTACCCATGTATGACCTTGTTTTCTTTCTGGTAATAAGGGGGAACTGGGAGCCGGGGTGGGTTCACAAAGGAGGTTGAGCCTCCTGAGTTCTGTTGTTTGCTTGTCGCGGTGGAGGTGAGATCCGGCACCAGCAGAGCCACTTCCTGCCCCCCACCCCCATCTGAGTCTCTGCTTAGCAGCTTCTGTTAGGGGTACAGACGTCTACATTTTGAGCTCAATTATGCTGAAAATGCTACATCCTAAGGAGATCCTTGCATATTCTTCCCAAGGTGTATTTAGTTGTGACTTGTAAACTTAGAATGACCAATGCTCATTAGATAAAAGCAAAATAATAGTAAGTTGAAGTGGTTTATATGTGAACTTGTTTGGAAAAAATTCCTACTTAATTAATTTTTGCATCCCAAAATCATATCACAGAGCCTGGCACATAGTAGGTGCTCAAGAATATTTATGAATGAGTCATGTGACTGGTTGGTTAAACAAGCTGGTAAGAAAAGGATAACAGAGCAAATACAAAGACAGCAACTTCAGCGTTAATAAGGACCATTAGTTAAGACAAATACTGGCAAGATATTAAAATCCTTGCAAGGCTTATCACACACACAGTGTTTCTTGGTTTTATTTTAATTATTTAATTGCAGTACAGTATCTAACAATCTCATAGTGATGGCATATATGTGAAGTATTTTGATAGACAAACTTTCATTGAATCCTTCATCATTGTTGAAGTATGGACCATCTTCAATTTACAGATAGTGATACCAAGGCTCAACAAGGTGAAGGCTAAATCCTGGTTATTTGAATTTAAGATCTGGGCTCTTTCTGCTAAACTATGTTCTCTGCTTTCAAAGTCCCTTTCTTTATTTTAAGGGCAATTTTCCATATGTTTTTTCCCATTCTCTAAATTAAATCATGTAGATTGCCACTTTTCATACAGAAGACTTTCAAAGAGTTGTTGGTTTTGATTAACTGAAGCCTGAAAAAGTAGCAGAGTTGAAGGAAACAAGGTGGGAACATGAGGTAGTCTTCTTAGAACCAAAACTGGCTCATAAAATCTCTAGATTAGATAACCTTTCATAATACACCAAAAACAAGCTCCCACCTTTCATTGTGTCTAGAAATATATAGGGACAGTGTTGTCAACTTACACAGAACAGTTCTCATTGGATTTAATTCACTGTGCCATTAGGAAGACCCGAGACAATTGATGAAATGAGATAAACATTTACCTGCTCATTTCATTTATTTCATTATTTCCCTTAGAGTTGTGTCTGTTTTATTGTAATGCCACGGCTCTTGTATTATAACCTTTGTATTTCAACAGCCAATCAGCAGTACTGTGCGAAGCCTGTGACCTAATGCCAAAAAGTAAATATTTACTTTGTGAAACACATTCATTGTCTATAATAAAATTATATTATTGACACAGAGATTTTTTTTTTTTAATCTCAAACACAAAGTTTAAGAAATTTAGAGCAGGTTGAGAGCTGGGCGAGGGAGCAGGGCAGTGGTGGAGGGATCCAGCAAAAGAGAAAAAAAAAAAGAGAAAGAACTCATGTACGCAGACAATAGTGTGGTGATTGCGGGGGCTGGGGGGGGCAGGTGGGTGGGGGGAGGTGGAGGAAGGGTTAGGGGGCATAAATGGTAATGGAAAAATACACTAAAATAAGATACCTGAAGACTCAGAAAAATAAAAATAAATAAAAACCAAACAAAGTTTAGAGAGATTTTAGATGCTTATTACTCATCTAGAATCTCAAGTATGAAGCATTTATATAATTTAATTTTTAAAAGCCCACATATCTAGTAGAGCAAGAACCCAAATCCAGTTCTATCTGAAAGGAGATTTTGTGTTCTACCCCAACTCACTGCTTCTCCTCCTGGGGCCTCCCATTCATTATAAATTCCAGGTTTGTTGGTTCTGAATCACTAAGGGTTTTACTATATTGGATAAACTGGAACTGGCAATAATTATGAAAGTTTACACTTTCTAGGTAGTGTAGTATCTAAAAGACTTTAAGAGAATTTTCAAGTTAAATATTTAAGCTTTTGAAATCAAATTTGTCAAAAGTCGTGGAATTGATGGTGTCAAGACCAGGAGCAACCAATCCTGTGAAGCACTGTCGATGTGGACCTCATTAAGATACTAGATTCTTACCTTTTAAATATTTAAATTTCACCTACAGCTTAAAATTTGAGACACGATTCTCAACTGACATGGCTTTATAATTAAAGGTAATTGATTTCATTCTGACGAGAAATTTCAGTTAATGCTCTGTAGGACTTCCATCTACTCTCATGTTTCCTTTCAATTACCTTTATTTCAGGAAAACTCAAAAGGTCTATCATGTGATAACTGGCAGAAACAGCCCATGAAAATTTGGGAACTCCTATGTACAGTCTTTCACAGGAAGGTGTGAGTGTGTATGCAACGGTGTCCAGATGGAAAAATGACAGACCCCAAGTATTGTATCTGCAAGGAACTGCATTTTGGAAAGCCCAGGCATGGTGGCAGGTGGCAGTGTTACAAACCCCATAGCAGCCCTAATCCCATGGCTCATCTGTATGCAGCCTCTGATGATGTTTGCTCTACTGAATCTGAGCTGAAGTCTGGTTCAGCCACAATGAACTCTGTAGTCTTTGCCACATGTCCTTTTTGTCACTAAGCATCTCCCAATATTTGCTTTTGCCTTTAAAAAAAAGAAAAAATCAACATGAGCACTCAAATAAATAAGAAATGTGCACCAGAATACTAATGGAAAAATGGGCAAAAGGCTTGAACAAGCCATCCTTAAAGAAAAAAGTTTTTGTTCTTACAAGCATGTCAAAAATTTAATCAGCATCTTCAGTAACCAAAGAAATAAAAGTTTAAGAAACATAATTTTCACCTATCAAGTTAGCAAAGCTATTTTAATAGCTGATATCATGTTGGCAAGTATTAGTTGTTCTAACCATCAAGCTTAAAGGGAAAAAAATGTCATACAGAGAGACAGCCAAGACCTAGACATATGGATGCGTATAGGTTAAACCTGTAAAATACTGGAAATAACATAAAAATGCAAAAATAAAAGAATGGCTAAATAAAGAAAGACATCCATAAGATGAATTATTTTGCAGTCAAAAAATTGTATTAAAAATACCGATTTCAGTTTCTTGGGACATACCAACAAAATATTGTTAATTTTTTTAAAAGTAAGTTATGAAGTTCTGCAATATGATTCTAACTCTTAAAAAAAAGTGTATTTATGCACAGGAAATGAACTGGTGGTAAACTGCCTAGTATTTTCAATAGAGTTCTTAAGGCATTGGAATAATTATAAGTACTCAGTCCATGCTAGACACATGTTAGGAGATGGGTCTTCATTGTATATCTGAGGAAACTGAGGCTCACCTAATCTTGGTGAAAAATTATTAAATAGAGGAGCCAGGACAGAAGCTAAGGTCAGCTTGACCCAAAGCTCATGTGTATCACATCCATGCCTTTCCGCCGGTACTTTAAACTTTCTATTTTATACCTTATTTAATCTGTTCTAGGGGACCTAAAATGAGCATATATTGCTTCCATAATTTGGAAACAAATCAATAATATAAATGTTATAGTAAAAACATGCATACTCACAAAGTGACAATCCTAAAAACTGCTTCCTCAAAAGACATGGGACTGTGAACATGATCTTTAAGATCTCAAACTAGTGTGTTTGGTAATAAGTATGAGCGTTCTCTTTAAAAATGTAACACCAAATCTTAGATGACTTTTGTGAACCATGTCAATTGTGCAAAATTTATCCATTTAAGACACACTTATTTAATACCTGCTTTTTGCTAAATATTGTGCTAGGTGTTGGCACAATGGCAGGGACAACAGTCTAAATAACTTCCTTTGGATATTATGAAAGTCTTTGAGGGATAAGAGGAAATGGAAAGAAATAGGGAAAGTGCGAGGATCATCAATCTAGCCCCAAAAGTTCTGGCTACCTACATGAAAGGATTGTTCCATTTTTTTAAGCTTTCCATAAGAACTTATAATATTGCTGAGGATCCCAGACATCCCTCTGGGAATGTCATACAATTTTAAGCCTGTAAATAAATGCATGCATACTTAAACTCTAGCTGTACTAATCAGATTAAACAAATGCTTCCGAACATCACATCCTGTTATTGTCATCCACTGGGGATACAGGGGTCCTGGCATCCACACTTCTGGGGGTGCAATGTCTTCGTTGTTAAGCAAGCATGGTTGAATGATCAGAAAAAAGGTTCTCAGCAGAAAGGCAGTTGGAAACAGTCCCATCCCTCTTGGCTCCATACTTCTGTGGTCCAGTCCACCTTCTACTTTTCTAGAAAAGCCCATATCTTTCAGCAGATCAACTTCTAATATGGAGGCCATTGTCTCTATAGGTGTAATGCCACAGAAATGCTTTCTTACTTTTTAGTCTGAATCAACGAGAATTTTTGTAGATTCAGATTTAGATCTGGCTGATGGGATAAGGTCAAGTGAACTCTCCTTGTTAATTCTGTTCCATGGGGACCAAATACCAAGGAGTCACTGAGGAACTGGAGCAAAAGGGTAGAAATTGGCACATCTTATGCTATTTGTTCTGTGAATCGAGTGGTTTTCATAATGTTTCAGATTACAAATTCAGGATGAGGAATGAATGCCCACGGTTCTGAGATCAGGTGTCACTGCCACGGAAATTGAACTTATTTAATAAATGATACCATCCAATACTTTGTAGTAATAAACGCTTGTTTTCCTATTTTCATCTCCAAAAATCGCAATTACCCTCCCAAAGTTGCTCTCAATATAGTTTTCAAAATTGTAAGAATAGTGACTAAATCTACCTTCCCATCAGTGTTCTAATTACTGTTTTAGTTTATGCTCACAGAGGAAATAGGTTAATAATAGTAACTTTACTGGAGGAGGTCAAAGCGTTCATTCTTTTGAATTAATGAGTACAAATCAGCTTTTCAATAGATTTTAGTGCTATAACGTATATCATGGATTACTACTACTACTACAAAGAACTTTAACAGTTTTCAAAATTAATACATGCAGTGCCTAGCAGCTATGAAACCAGGAGGAAAATATAATTTTCTATTACAAAAGTAAGGATTGCTTTTCACTTCTCCAATTAAGTGATTTTTAGAATGGTTCATCACCTCGGAAAACCAGTGTGTATGATCGCCGGAAATGAAGATGACATCCTGGCTCAGTCATGCTTATTCTAGACGGGAACCTAACTCTAAGATTCCTCTTTATTATTTGCGATAGCCGTCCCATTATGGAAATAATCTCGTTGTAAAACCATTAAAAATATATGAAACAGCTACGGGAAGCTTGCAAAGTTCTCTAGACAAACCTCCCAGTGACTCCGAAAGAAGAAAGCATTTATCAAAGGGTCATGGAGGTTAGGAAAACTATGCCAGGACCCAGGCGCAGCCTTGCCAGAGCGACTCAGATTGCCCAGGTGAGCGAGTGTCGGGGGTCCGGATGGAGGCGGAGGGCGCAGGGCGCAGGGCGCAGGGCGGGTCCCCGGGCGGCGAGCCTTTTTCTCTTTTTTTCCCCCGGCGACCCCTGCTCTGCCTCCAGGAGCCCGGGGACTCCCGAGGATGGCGCGGGCTGCCCTGGACGCGCGGCCAGCAGCCTCCCGCTCGCCAGGAGCATCTCAGCAACCGCAGCCTGGAGGCCAGCTCCGTCCCTCCGCCATCCTCAAGCCCTCCGACATCTTTCACGGAGACTGGGAGGCTGCATGAAGGGGTGGAAGCCGCTGAGGGTCTGCGGCCAGCCTCTGCCGCAGCCCAGGACGAGGAGAGGAAGAGGGAGGCTGGCGAGGAGGCAGCTGTAAGCTGTGATCCATCGATCATAAAAAGCCTCAGCATCAGCCAGAGCAGGGGAGTCGCGAGTACACCCACCCGGGCAGCGGCTAGGGGCTGGGTGGGCGTTCCTCCGCCTCGGCCCTTCCGCGGCTGAGAATCTACCCCAAGCCGAGCGCACAGGAGCTCCTTTTCCTTCGACTACGAGGAGGGGAAGGAACAAAAGGGACCCCCACCCCCTACCCACGCGGACACCTCAGATGCTCCAGGTACGCGTTTTGCAATCCCGTTTTTACACCTTCCCCACCTGAAACGGTGCCTTGTGCCAAAGGTAATAGAAAAAAAAAAAAGAATTACCGCCCGAGGTGAGCGGTCGATTGAACACTATTAATTTCACGTTCGGTTTTCCACCAACCAACCAGAAAAATCCCGCAGGACAGGCGCCCCCGCGGGGGTCTCCGCCGCCCCCGGCCCGGCCCTCTCTGCCAGTCGCCCGAAGGCGCCCAGCTCCCCTCTAGGGACCCGACCAAGGGCTCCCAAGGCGGGCAGGGCACTCTCCCAGCCGCCCCGCAGCACCCGGGGCCGGCGAGCGGACCGAGCCGAGGCAGCAACGCGGGATTCAACTTCCTAAACCTGCGGCGCGGCCCCCACTGCCCGCCCGGGCGCCACGGCAGCGCCGAGACCCCGGTACGGCAGCCTCCCCTACCTGGGCTTTGGCGGTTGCACTCTCCGCCCCCTCCTGCCTTCTTCTCCCTCCTCCACCACCTTTAAAAAATCCATCCATTGGTGCCAAGCAGACATTTTGCTGTCATTTACTTAGCATCGCTCGGTTTCAGAGGCAACATCTTACCCGGGAGCCTGGAGGTGTGGGCAGCTCTCGGATAGATCCGGGGGCGCGAGGCTGGGCTGCTCGGTCCTCTAGCGGAGCCTGTTTGCTGCCATCCGTCCAACTTCAGCACCCAGCGGGCGAGGAGAGAGGGAGAGAGCAGAGGATGCAGGGGGCGCGGGAGGGAGGAGGGCGCGGTGGGCGGGGAGGGAGCCCGAGCCGCTCGGCTGCGCGCATGCGTCTCCAGGCGGGCTCAGCCCCTCGCTGGGCTAGGTCTTCGGTGCCGCTTCTGTCCCTGAGCGCTGGGCCGCCCGAGTCGCCGCCTGAGTCACAGCCCCGCCTCTCTCCGGGCAGCCCGGTCCCCGCGCGCGCGCCTGGGTTCCGCGCCCCTCCCCGAACCCCCCAGGTGCGGAGAGGCTCCGGTGGGGCTTCGCGCTCCGGAGACTGGGGTCCGGAGCTTCGCGGGAGCCTTGGAAACCTGGGAGGCTCCCTTGATTAGAGGCTCTGGCGCCCAGGCTCCTCCAGCTGCAAGTTCACCCGCAGCCCGAGTTATGTTATCCTGCCCCTTAGGAGAACGCTGGAAACCGGAGCGCGTCTTTAAGGGACAGCCCAGCACGGCTGCAGCGGGGGCCCGGTGGAAGCTGTCCCCAGGGTGGGGGTGGGCCCAAGAAAGTGTCAAGTTAAGCGAGCCTTGCATACCAAGGGCTCGACTCTACGGAGAGTTCTTTACTTTATCCTTACCCAGAGATCTGACCGTTCCCCCTAAGAATTATTTCAAATGCCCTCTGGTCTGGGACTTACGTTCGGTTTCAGGCGTCTGGATTCCCTGGAGATGGATTTTGAGTGACCAAGTCACGACAAGGCAAGCCTTAAAATTATTGACAGAGGTGTTGATGTTTGGGGCCTGGAGCATCCTTCAGGGACAGGAACTGCTCAGTAGCTATCACGTCTGATAATTGTTCTATTCACCAGCGGAGTCTAGCTCGGTAGTGACGGGCGCTTTGGGTACTTAATGCATCCTGAGCGCTAGATTGCATCTCCCATGATTAGACTGAAGTGTTTGTGAGGATGAATTACGGAAGTGGGCGTATCTCTTCGAATGTGTCATCTGTGGGAAGAGGAGCGAGTTCCTGGCAGGAATCATGAGGCTTTTTCCTTATACCTATTTAAAACCGATCGCTGGTAAATATATATGATTATCTCTTGCTTGTGAGCTCATCCATCCAGTGCTGGGATTACTTCAGACTCCTGTAGTGAACACCCTTCTGCACCCCCGCCCTTGAGTTAAATATGCCTCAGGATTTGCTCCAGTCCCACTGTGAGTACTAGTGTAGTGCTCTTCAAAGTGTATTTCCTGGGCTGGTTTTGGTCCGCACCTTTTTCTTATTGGTCTGTATATAACGAGAGATAAGTACAGAAACAGCAAGACTTAGAAACTTGTGTACTGATTTGATATTGCCTTGGCAACAAATCACATTAGTCAGTTGTACTCTGTATATTTTGTTTGTAAAATAATTCATTTTTGTTGAATTTTACAAGAGTATAGGTTCATGATGCATTAAAAAATAAAAGTTCTTCACCAAAAATGGTCTGAGCAGCACTGAATTCTGCAAAACTCCTAGATGTATATCTTCTGCCCTGATCTCTCACAGAATTTTTTATGCCCTTAATATCTTTGAAACTCCACTTGATAAATAATTATAAATATAAATATAAATAATTATATTTAGTGAACAAGTACTGTGTGCTAGGTATTGATCTAACTGTTTTGCGTATGTTTCTTATTTCTTCTACGTGGTAGATACTATTATTATATTTAACAGACATGTTAGGAGCAGAATTCCATATATCTGCCCCCTCCAAACTGTTCCTCTTAAAATTGTTCCACCTGGTTACTCAAGTCAAAAATTTAGAAGTCATCCTTGTTTTATCTCTTTTTAAAAATAATTAAGTTTATTTTCCCATGACAGTTGACATAGAGTATTACATTAATTTCAGGTGTACAACATAGGACTTCTTAATTTTGTCTCTTTATTTTACCCTCACATCCACTTAATTAGCAAGTCACATTGCCTCCTCCCCCAAAATATATCCTCGATTCATCTACTTCTCCCCCTCCCCATTGCTGTGACCATGATCCAAGGACCTCTATCTCCTCGCACCTGAGCCACTACAAAAGCCTTCAGCTGGTTTCTCCTCCACAGCCCAGGCAACACATTCTCAGAACAACAGCTGAGCGAGCCTTTAAAAACATAACCAGATCACGTCATGCTTCTGTTTAAAACTCTCCAATGAGTTTCTATTTTCAAGATTTTGTTTATTTATTTTTAGAGACAGAGGAAGGGAGGGAGAGAAACGCGGATGGCAGAGAGAAACATCGTATGAATCCCGGGACCTTTTGCTTTTCCGATAGATGCCCAGCCAACTGAGCCGCCCCAGTCAGGGCTTCCTTGCGCTGTTAGTAGAACCCTTAATCCTAACCACAGCCTAGAAGGTTCTATAGAATCAGTGAGAAAAAGACTACAAGGAAATAGGAAATGGAGCAAAATGAGAGTAGGGTCGCTCTGTGTACTGTGCTAAAGATGGATGGACTGAGGCAGGAGTGTGGAGTGGGGGTGAGAGGTAAGAGGGAGAAGCAGAAATAGGGGTGTGGCTAGAAGCTATTGCCATTAAGTTGGTTAGATTGATGGTAGCCTGGCCCAGAGTCATAGCAGTGGAATTATTAAATAGTCAGATGCTTGATACATTTTCCAAGTAGAGTTTACAGGATTCGGTGACTGTTTGGATATGTGGCATAAAAGAATTTGAGGAATCATGGATGACTCCACTGGTTTTGGCCTGATCACAGAAACTTCCCTTTAATAATGATGTGCTTGACTTCCTGCTTCCAGACCCTGCCTATCCCCACAGCTGAGACCAATAAATGAATTTAAACAGGCTAAACCAAACAGCCCTTGAAGGGCCTCTTGGTCCAAAGAGCAAGAGGAATTCTAGAAAGAGTTCATACAGAGAGACCTGTCTGTATAGCCTGCTGGCTCTGCATCAGCTTCTCATGCTAGTGCATCTTTGACCTTGAATCCAGGCTTCACATCTTGTCCTTCTGTTCGTTTCCATTGCCTCTGAATGCTTACTTCTGTTGTCTGGGACAGGAGTGCTGCTCCCTGAATCCAGGGCTTAAATGGGATGAGTTTCTGTTTTTTGCACTGCGGTACCTGCTACCTGCTTCCAAGGTCCTTGATGCCAACCACCAGCCTGCCTGGTTGTCTATCTATCTCTTGCTGCCAGATCTGCTGACACAGATCTTCCGGGCTGCCAGGACATCTGCCTGTTGCCTGCAGCTGAACCTCTTGGATGCTGCCAACTTGCCATCCTGCCCTGGACCTTTGCCCATTACCTGCTGACACCGTCCTCTAAAGCGCGGTGCCTTTCCCTGTGTGTTCCCTTCCTTCCCGATCTTAAGATAAATCATTCACTTAAGAAGTCATTCATTCACCTCTCCATTAATGCATTCGAGTGACCACTTACTGAGTGCTAACTGTTTGGAGTCATCTTTCTGTTGGAGACTGTTGATAAAAGGCAAATAATACAGGGAGGAGGGCAAAAGTAGGTTTATGGTGTGAGTATGCAAAACAGACTCTATTCTTGTATTCTTATTGATTATTTAATGTATTATTTATTTGTATCATAACTGTAAACCTGCTTTTGCCCAGCTCTGTGTCTGTAGGCTCTATTCTCTATGTCCTGGGGGATCTCTTCGGGTCAAGAAGGGCATGGGCTAATGAGGGAGACAGACATGTAAACGGTACTTACAGTGATTTGTGACAATTGCTCTCAGTCTATAATCGTCTCTTAAGAACAGAGACATTTCGCTGCTATAAAAATGGTATGGTGCAGTGTTTTACAGCCTGGAATCGGACCTCATCTGATGGAGGCAGGAGTTGGACTTTCCAGCTCATTAGCGGAATGACATCGGCAAGTTCATTTACCTCCGTTACCTTAGTTTCTTTGTCTTTGGAATAGGGATGATAACTATGTCTTTCCGGGTTGAGAGTACTATGTAAGATGCTCATTTAAAGTCCTTTATTGTTGCTTCTGATGTGTACCAAAGCGCAGAAAGTCTTAGCACATCTTCACTTCCTTCTCTCGTTGCTTCTTCCTCTCAGCAGTCTAAGTGGTGTTATAGGAGCCCAGGAGAATCGCTGGCATGAGGGAACACTTCGTTGATCCCGGAGGCCGGGGTTCGGAGTCTAGGGCTCTCGGAGCACTCTGTCCTCGTCTGGGTCATCCGTCTTTAGTAACTGCCTATTTACTTGACCATCTCCCTTACAAACCTTTTCCCTTTTGTAGACAGTGACGTCGTGTGCTCAGATTTGCACCCTTGGCATTTGGCACAGTGCCACACGTGAAGAGGTGCCAATAAATATTGGTTGAATAGTAAAAGAGAGACAGACAGACAGGGAGACAGAGAGAAAGAGTGACAAGACTTCCCACTGGTGACAGCAGTTAAATTAACTTTAGAAGAAGGAATTCATCATATAAATGAGGAGTAGGCATGCTTCAAGCAGGAAGGCCAGTGTGAGCAGAGACCTTCAATGTGCTCAGGATGTCTCAGGGCACAGCTGGAGTTATCCATCTACCTGTCTATGCGTACATGAGCTTTTGAATTTCTAAATGTGGGCAAGACTCAGATCAAAAAGACCTGGTATGTATAATAACTAAACAGTTTGAACATCTTTGCGGATGCAGCGCACAGAAGGATGTAAAATAGGGTAATCAAGCATTTTTGTATCTACTATTTATTTCCCCTTTTCAGACTCCCCCCCCCCCCCCCTTAACAGTTTATACCTCAGCAGCAATGAAGTGTTGTGCATCATCCCTAATGGTGTATAAGCTGTTTGTACACCACTGTGATGCTGGAGAGGTGGAGGCCCTCAAACATCCTGATTTGAGTTTCTTGCTTTGTTACTTTGCCTATGTTGTTCCCACTGGCTGCCTGGAACGTCCCCATCCCCTCTTATCACTAACACACCTGTTGGGCAGGGTTCCAAGGTCACCATCTCCAGAAAGTCTTCCTGAGTTCCTTAACTCCCCACCAGCTATTAAAGTTCACAGTCAATGAGTACTGGCCATGTGTCAAGCACCCCGGTGTTTGCTTCGTATCTGCAATTTGATTTCATCCTTAGAAGCCTAAATTGAGCAAACATCAACTTTTAAGGATTTATGCTACACTTTGTAGACTGGCAAACCACAGCTTACATAAATTATCTAGGGTTAAAGAGTGGCAGAGGTACAGCACTTGATGTAGGGGTTTCAATTCGCACCATCTTTGAATTTGAACATTAAATTTAGCTGCTTAGACAGGGTCATGGGACCCTTTGCCAGCTATGTAATTTTTTTTTTTTTTCAGCAGGATCAATTTGGTAGAAGGTTAAGTTGACACAGTCTTCTTTTTTTCAGTTAGTCTTAAAATTTTCCATATCAAATCCCCCTTTTCCCATTCCTTGATGATGTCTTGGGTAGATTCCATCATTATCTGGTCACGTTCCATTATTAAACTCACTCCAGCCCCGTTTAAACATTTAATTAATTTATTTTTTTTTCAAAACTCTTTTTCTTCCCATTGCAGGACAGGCTGTTGGCCTGAGGGACTTGGAATGGAGATCGGCCTCAGGCTGCTCTGCCGCTTCCTCCCCCTCCTCCACTAGGCCAGAGGGAGCCGCGGAGGAGAGATGTAGAGAAAAGGGCAAACGACTCTTTACTCAGCTGGTCTTGGCCTCTGTTCACTCCTTGTTGGCTGCATGCGCTTTGGAGACAGACACTAATGGGCTGTCATTTTCATCCATATGGCACATGTCCAGATGCTGGCTGGCTGTGAGCCCACGCGTGGGTTCTTAAGAGGGCTGGGCAGGGACTCCCCCTGTACTCATGCTGGCAATCCTGCCGCTGCCCTTGCGCAGTCCCTCTGACACCAACCAGCTCCTGCCACCCTTGGTCTGCCCGCAGATTTGGTGTTAGAGTCTCCACACTGAATGGGCAGCCCTCTTGGCGGGGATGCCAGCACATTGGCTCAAACCTAAGTAAGTTTCATGATGTCCACACAGTCAAGAGAAATTCACACAACTTTGATATCTGAAAGAGGAGAGAGACCAGAGAGGCATTCTGTCACCTGCAATCTCTGTGCTATCATCCACCTGTCTGTCACGGGGCTGATGAGCAAATCTACAACCTAAGCCGATGTCCACTCAGGGTACAGAAGGTGATGCTTCTATGTAGTATGCAGGCCTTGTCTATTGCTTTTGTCTTTTAAAATATTTTATATGTAATATATATAATTCACAGTAGAGAGTATATGCACAGTTTAATGAACAGTAATAAAAATAACATCTATTTGTCATTTTGAGACATTCTAAAACATTTCCCAGTACATCAGAAGTCTCCAAGTATACTCTGTGATTCTGGATTTTGTGTTAATTCATTCTTATACATTAAACATAATTTTAGTTCATGTATATTGTGTTTATTTTCTATTGCCGAAATAATAAGTTACCACAAACTTGAGACTTAAAGATCACATGTGTATTATCTTACAATCCTAAAGGTGTAGAGTTTGACGTGGGTCTCACTTGACTCTAAAAGCCAGGTTGACAGGGCTGCATTCCTCCCCAGAGGCTCCAGGGGAGAACCTACTTCCTTGTGTTTTCCAGCTTCCAGAATCACCCACGTTCCTTGTCTCCTAGCCGTCTTGCATCTTTAAAGTCAACGATATTGCATCTTTTAGTTCTTTTATAAAATTTTTTTCTTTATTTTTCACTCTTTGCTGGTACCTATTAATTTCTCCTGAGCTTTTATACTTCTTTCTGCTGTTTGTCTCAAAGCCTTAACTGTTTTTCTACTATTGAAATGTGACATTGAAGGTTTCATTCACTCTGTGACTTCTTTTTTTTCTGGTGAATTCTCATTGTCTTAATGTTATTGAGCCTCACTTAGACCTTCACTGTAATAATTTTGTATGGCGAAAGAACTACGTGTGCGTCCCCTATGTTTGAACGAGGAACAAAATAAGATGAAATATCCTGTGATATTAGGAGAAATTCAGGCCATGGTAGCTGTGTCTGTAGCAGAGTTTAAAATTTTCTTTTTCTGTTTTCACCAGTCAAGATTCAAAATATGCCTTCTCTCTGTTAGCCACTTGCTTGCTTCTCAAAGCTATTTCTGACTTAGATTTTACTGTCCTTCTAGAGTAGGGAAATATTTTCTGGATATATTCTGTGAGATTTTATTGAAGTTTAGAAACATCATACCCATTGTATTTTCTTCCACATCTGGGTCATTATGGCCATTTATTTGGAACTCTGAGCATGTGGAGACTTTTCTTTGATTTTACTAATTGTTGTAATTTTTCTTCCCAGACTTCCTCTCAAGGCGAGTCCCTCCTTTCAGGGTGCATAGTGACTGCGGGCTTCGAAACTAGCTGTCTTCCACTTCCTGCTTCCTTGCTACACAGCTGTTAACCATGGGCATATCACCAGCACGTACCCATATTCTGGGTCTGTCATCAATGTAGTCTTTAGCTATACTGGTTGTTCTGTTTGGTTTTTAGGAGACATTTGGGAAATTTAAAACCACTACACTGCTGGCATTATCACGTCAAAGAAATTCTGATGTACATTTCAGGAAAATCACTATGATTACTGTGTTGAGATAGGAAAATGAGCAAGGAAAAAGGGAGAGTAATTTTTTGGCTATTGCGGTAACTCTAGTGCTAAATGATGATGGCTTGAAAGATGACTACCAAGGTTAGCTTCTGGATGTTTTCTGAAGGCAGAACAATAGGATTCACTGATGTTGGTTGTTAAAGAAAAAGAGGAGGAGCATTTTGAGGGATGGGGTGTCATTAACTGGGATGTAGAAAATGTAGCTTCAACCAGGTTGAGGGTTAATTTGTAATATGACGTAATAAACCTTAAACTCCCAAGTTCTTGAATAATAAATAAGATGGTAGCAAGAGGCCTTTCTTTATATTGTAGACTTGCCAGCATGAATATCTTACCTCTCTACTTTTTACTCCAGTGGGAGAATCACAGAGAATGGTTGTAGCTGTTTCTGATCTCCTCCTCCCTTTTCTCTCTTATCAATTCATCCCTTCCTTCATTTCCTCTTCTTCCCCCTTCTCCTCCATTTTGTTCTCTTCTATTCCCAGAACCGTAATGGAAATCATCACATCGGCCCCCCTCCCATTTGCCCAGAATGTTACTTAGCTCCACCCAAAATGCAAAGGAGCTGGGAAATTCACTTGCTTCTCATCAGAATTTCTTCTTCAGCTAATTCCAGTTTGAACACTTTATTACTTGTCAATTTCTTAGGTGTAGAAATTCTTTATATACTCTGATAAATAATAATTTCTTGCATGTTATATACGTTTCAAATATTATTGCTTGTTTTTCTTAATCTTGTTTATAGTTACTTTTGTCATATTGAATATCCTAAGTTTGTGCTGTATTTTTTTTTTGTGATTTGAGCTCCTATATCTTGTTTAAGAAAAATTTTCTCATCCTAATGCCATGAAGATATTCTCTTATATTTTCTTCAAAGAGTTTTAAACCATTTTGTTTTTTTAATACTTGCTTATTTAAATTAATTTGGGGTCATATTTATCTTATCTTTGTATCTGACCTAATTTGTGATGCCACCTCTGTACTATCTTAAGTTTTTATTTGTGTGAAGGTTCATTGTTTTCTGTTTTTTTCCATTGTTTCTAAACTTATTTCTATTGATACATTTGTACATCCCTTTGGAATTAATTATTTAGTTACCACAGTTTCAAAATAAGTCCCTATTTTTCATTTTATCCCTTACCCTTTAACTTCTTGGATATTTTCATACATTTACTTTTTCTTTTTCTTTTTAAGTATATTTTATTGATTATGCTGTTACAGTAGTCCCAATTTTTTCCCTTTGTTCCCCTCTGCCTATTACCCCCCTCCCTGCAGCAATCCCACCCCCCTTAGTTCATGTCCATGGGTTGTACTTATAGGTTCTTTGGCATCACCATTTCCTATATTATTCTTAACTTCCCCCTGTCTATTTTGTATCAACCGATTATGCTTCTTAGTCCCTGCTTCATTTTCCCATTTCTCCCCCTTCTGTCTCCCAACTGATAACCCTCCAGATCATCCCCATACCTATGATTCTGTTCCTATTTTGGTTTGCTTAGTTGGATTTTGTTTTTATTTTTTAGATTCAGTTGTTGATAGTTGTGAGTTTGTTGTCATTTAAGTGTTCATAATTTTGACCTTCTTTTTCTTAACTAAGTCCCTTTGACATTTCATATAATAAGGGCTAGGTGATAATGAACTTCTTTAGTTTTACCTTGTCTGGGAAGCACTTTATCTGCCCGTCCATTCTCAATGATAGCTTTGCTGGATAGAGTAATCTTGGTTATAGGTCCTTGCTTTTCATCACATTGAATACTTCTTGCCAGTCCATTCTTGCTTGCAAAGTTTCTTTTGAGAAGTCAGCTGATAGTCTTATAGGCACCACTTTGTAAGTAACTCTCTGATTTTCTCTTGCTGCATTTAAGATTCTCTCTTTATCTTTCACCTTTGGCATTTTGATTATGATGTGTCTTGGTGTGGTCATTTTTGGGTCTAGCTTGTTTGGGACTCTCTGTGCTTCCTGGACTTGTATGTCTATTTCCTTTGCCAAATTTGGGAAGTTTTTCTTCATTATTTTCTCACATAAGCTTTCAATTTCTTGCTCTTCCTCTTCCCCTTCTGGCACCCCTATGATTCAGATGTTGGGATGTTTAAAGTTGTCCCACAGGTTCCTAAGCCTCTCCTCGTTTTTTAAAATTCTTGTTTCCTCATTTTGTACTGGTTGACTGTTTTTTCCTTCCTTAGGTTCCAAATCATTGATTTGAACCCTGGTTTCCTTTCCTTCATCATTGGTTTTGTGTGGATTTTTCTTCGTTTCATTTAGCATAGCTTTCACTTCTTCCCTTATGTGTTTGCCATACTTAAGCATTCTGTCAAAACTGTGAGCAACTTTATCACCAGTGTTTTGAACTCTGCATCTGTTAGTTTGGCTATCTCCTTGTTGCTTAGTTCTCCCACTGGAACCTTGATCTGTTCCCTCTTTTGGGCCATACTTCTCTGTCTCCTCACCTTGACAGGTTCCTGTGTTTGTTTGCCTCTGTGTCTTAGGTGGAGCTGTCATACCTGCTATGTTGTAAGGGGCGGGGCCTTAGGTATTCGTCAGTAGGGGTGACCTGTTTCACCACGTTGTGACACTGTGTGAGGGGGAGGGGCCTGAGAGGGAACCATGCCACTTGCTCAGCGCTCGCCCCTTTTCCAGGTACCTCTCCCACTTCCATATGGGACTGGCACCTCTCTAGCTGTTTCCCTGGCCATCGTTCCCAGAGTGGGTGGGTCTGCAGACATTCAAGGACCATGGGGGCCCTTTAAACAAGTGGACTCTGCTGAGAGACTGGCAGTTTCTTCCTCCACCCCAACCCCCACTGGTTTGCACAGTCAGAAGCAATGAGGCTTGATTTTCCCCGATGATGGAGCCATGACCTGTGCGGTCTGGTGAGGTGCTGGGAGTGCTCCCCAGGTGTCCCTCCAACTTTTTAAAACATGTGACTGCGCTTTCCGCCAGCCTGCCACTGCCGCCGCTGCTGCCACCACCACACTGCATCCTCTCCGCCCCTCCTACCTGTCTGGATGAGTATTTCTTCTTTATTTCTTTGTTTGTTGGACTTCCATGCAGCTTGATTTCTGGAACTTCTGGTTGTCTCTAGTTTTGAGGTAGTTGTATTTCTTCTTAGTTGTGGAGGGAGATGCAGCATGTCTGTCTAGGCCTCCATCTTGGCTGGAAGTCCTACATTTGCTTTTTCATATGCTCTTTAAAATATGCTGATCAATTTTTACCAAAAACCCTATTGATATGTTGATTTGAATTACATTGATTTTTAGATAAATGTGATTTTATATTTAATTCTTACCATGTAATTCTGATAACAATCTGTTCAGTCACACACAATTTGAGCACCGTTGGATCCATTGACTCTCTTAGGTTAAAGGTGACTGCATAGACTTTATTACACTTATTGAAAAGTATTCTAATCTCCTATCCTTGAGTCAGGGGTGATTTATTAATTTCGTCGAACAATAAAGTATGGCAGAAGGGATGCACAGACAGCTTTGAGCATAGCCGCTTCAGGGACTGGCAGATTATACATTGCTACTTGGAATCCCAAACAACCACATAAGAAACTCGATCACTCCAAAGCTACCATGAAATGACTTGTGAAGAGGCCACGTGGAGAGATTGCCTAGACAACCCTCAGTAGCTCCAGGCCTCCAGCCATTTGCGTTGTCTCAGCTGAGGCACAGAAAAATGAGTTATCTTCACAGAGCCCTGACCAAGTCTACTAAATAAGTGATTGTTGCGGTTTTAAGTAATTACAACTTGGGGTGGTTGGTGATACCACGACAGATCCATGGGCAATGGCTCATAAAGACCAGCTAGCATAGCTCCTTCCCCTGAAGTCTGGTCCAGCTGAGTCCAGTTCTAGGGTTTTCTCTTACACGAACCCCACTCAAAACTGCCAGCCTCGTGGGTTGCTTGGTAAATGTGTCAGAGTAGGGCATCTAAATGTAATATATGCTGCTTCCACATTCCAAGGGGGCCACCAAATGTTGTGACTCTCAGTGAGAGCATGTACAGGATAAAGCAACATATCTTTCCTCTGGGACCTGAAAGAAATATTGGCAACCTTGCATACCTAAGAACTAGTGGTGGTGGCCGTTCCCTACATTTTTTTTGACTTTGTTATTTGGCCTCTGGCATGTATATATCTTCCCAAGGTATTGAGGGTATATGCTACTTCGTCTGCCCTGCGTCCCTTCAGTGCAATGTCATAAGTATAGTGAACCATGCAGAGAAGGAAAACTCTGATTCCAAAAAACCTCCGCTGCCTTGCGGCATACCTCTTCAGGGGAAAGGCTAAGGGAGTAAACCCCGACAGAAAATCCGGAGCCGGAGTCCCTAAGGCGGTCTGACGTTGTAGTCAACACCGGCAACTCCTGCGGTGCACCTGAAGCCAAGCTGTATTGACTCGTCTTTCCCTTGGACCCTTCAGCTGCGAAGAGAGGGGGGGTCTGCTGCATGGGCAACAGCAGACCCTCCATATCACCCTGCCCAGGCTCTGTAGCTTCGGCGTCACTGGAGAGGACGCTCTAGCGTCATCGCAAGATGTCGATTCAACACGGGAGGAGACAGATACCGTGTCACTCCCGAGTCGGACTGCACAGCCATTCTCGGCGGTGCAGATAGACTCTTAAGAAGCTACACCATCGTCTCTCGAGACGGACGGCTGCCGACGAGTGAACCATGGTGATTGTCATAGGCATATTGTTGTTTCATGTTTATTCAGCTTTCACAGGTCTTGGTACCATTTCCTTTTCTAACCTAAATCTGGGGGGAAGGCTGAGACAGCACAAGTTTTAATTCAATTTTGAATGGTTATTAGTTTGTTTTGTTGGTGTTTTTTGTTTGTTTGTTTGTTTTTAGTGTCCTCTGGGCCATTCTCTGAGTTTTGGGGTCTCTGACCTTGCTAGAGAATAAGATTAATTAAGTTTTGTTCAACGCTATGGCCCTATTTTAACTATGCATTGAAAAATTAGAGAAGTATCTATGCTCAATCAAGACGTAAGAGTCTGAAAGGAGTTATTTTGAGATAGCTGGTGAAGAATTGAGAAGCCAGGAGCTCTGATGAAGGAGTCAGTTGAAAACTGACCCTAGAGACAAACATTAGCTTTCCTTTTTGAGTCACTGTAGGGGTGTGGATTCCTAGTGAAAATATCAATTTTTTTGTCCTCCTGTGAAAAAAGTCTTTGTATACATAATTTAATTTATATATTAAAGTGTGGGTTCTTCTTTCCTGGAAGTTGGAGGAGATAAATGAAAATAAATATTTGAATATTAGGTACAGGGATATTTATATAAAATATCAAATAATAAAAATTAAATAGGATATAGTAAAATATATAGTTTTGCACATTTATTACCATATGTGTTGTATCTAAAACAAAGCCTAAAATACATTCAGGTACATTTCTTATCATGACATCTGTGCCATTTTTTCAAGAGAAGATAGAAGTGTTTGTGTATGATTGAGGTTTAGAAACACCACTATTTTGATTTTCTTTTTATTTATGGCAAATGAGACAACCAGGTGATGTACTGTGATAGATAAAAAAACAAAAAATCCAAACACTCCTCTTTGCTAGAGAATAGATTAGATGTTTCACAGTGGGCTGACTCCTTGAGGCAGCTGCTTTCTGTCAGATACGTTTTTGAAGTGGGTGTATGGACGTGCACCCACATATTCCTTAGGACTTCTCAGGTACCCACTGCACTTAGCTGAGAGCAATTAGATGTCCTCTTCTTTGCAGCTAAGAGGCAGTAAATTAGTAAAGAGTTCTTGCTGGAGAGTTTCCTGCTTCTGCTCCACGGGGCTTGTATGCTCAAAAGATAGAACTGAGATGGAGCTTCCTAAGTGGTTAATGCCCCATCTAAGGTGTTGCAGGCCAATTAGATGTTGCGGTTCTCTTGGGCACAGTTCGGTGCAGTCTCCTCTGTACTTCCTGCACTCAGAATTTAGAGGAACCCTGAGGGATGATTGTAGGATGGTATGGTGTTCCATCATCCCATTTTGTGGGTTCTATCCCTCAGAGTCACACGCAACTTAGCCATTCCTTGTAGGATGAAAGGCAAGCATTACTTTATGTTTTTGTTGGTGTTTATTTTTATTGTTGTCAATGAGACTACACATACTATCTAGGAACTTAAAAGTTAACATGCTCTTCTTTGGTAGAAGTGAGTCTCGTTGAGACAAGAGTACAAAGCTTGTCATTTTTTCCATTTTTAAGCCAGCTATTCCTGCCCGTTTTCCGTCTTGGTGAATGTTCTGTTCATTCCTTCCCCCTACTAATTGAAGAATAGTTAATAAAAGGTATTATTAGGGTCTTCTAGACAGTAAATGCTCAAAACTTATCAATAATCATTTTTGTTTTAAACCATTATCTTAGCAATTAAAAAATCAGTCTAATCTTTTGCAAAGTTAGAGCTGTTCAAGAATCCCCCCCCCCACCTCTAAAACAACTTGTGTGTGAGTGTATGTTTTGGAAAAGATTTTCTATGTGTATTTTTCAGGATTAGTATCAGTTTGATCCTACAGAAGGAGATGGAAGTGAAGCAACCCACTCTTGTTTTCATACCACAGACATATATCCTTCTCACATTTTTGGCATGTCTATTTCAATGCTTTTGAGTGGGAGAGGTTTGTTGGTTAGCATTGCTCTTGGAAACAGATAAGAGGGAAAAAAACTTTAAGATAAATTGGCAATCTCATTCTTATGTGACTCTCTTTCTAAGAGAAAACAGAAAAGCTTCCATTACTTCTTATTTTAAAGAACTTTTAATGAAATGCTACTAAGAAATGAAAAATATTGCATATTTACTATAAGTCAGTCATAGCACATGTGGATTAAAAAATTAAGAAAAATGCCAAATCAGTATATGTTTTTATGGAAATAAATTATGAAAATAAATATTCTTAGAAAGATATTTATCTTAATATTAGGATCAGGTAACATGCATATCTACACAGAGTATTAAATTTATTGCCTTAAAATCACCGGATGCCTATATTATGGATTAATACCAAATTATAGACATATCATAATTTTAAAGTCACTCTGCATATATTTGAAGTATGATAATTAATTCTTGCATGTCATGCCAATAGCTATTAAAAATAAACTCCAATTTTTAAACTTTGAGAAAAATAAAATAAGGATATAAAACTAGGCATGAATTGGAAAGAACACTAACTATAAAGAGACAAATATTTTTATTTGTATCTTACAAAGGCATGTGGATCAGATGACATTCTTAAGGTATTTAAAAACAAAGCCACATTTTAAAATAAGCAGACATAAAATTTGATCAATAAGATAATATAACAAATAAGTCATATATAAAATCTTTTAGAGTCTCTCATTGAACTGGAACAGTGTTTTATATATTCTTTAAATAGTTTAACAATATCTGTACACTAAATGTGTTCTCTGCTGCTTTTGGTTCTGTTTGAAATTCTCCATGAATATTTGTACTTAAAAAAATGAAAACCATAATATTTTTCATTAAAACATTGCTAAACTCAGCTCTAGGATATATTAGAAATGGGAAAAAAAGTACCAATAATTTTAATCTCTCCTTTAAAACACATTTTAAAATATTGAGCTAAGGGTACAAAATTTTAAAGACCACCTGAGAAAATAAAAGACCACAAGTAAGCAATTAGAAACATAAATATTAATTACCTTCCTAAATGTGATTTTCACAAAAATGGACATTAGTCATTTAGAAAATGCAAATCAAAATCATAATAAGATATCACTTTATATCTTCATGGATGACTAAAATAATAATAATAAAAGAGAAAATAACAAGTGTAGGTGAGAACAGAGAGAAACTGGAGCCCTTATACATTGCTGGTGGGAATATAAAATGATGTAGCCACTGTGCAAAATGTGGTGGTTCCTCGAAAAGTTAAATATAGAATTATCAAATGGCCCAGCAAGTCTACTCCTAGGTACAATCCAAAAGAATGACAAACATTGACTCAGACACTTGTATGACAATATTCTTTGCAGCATTATTCACAGTAGCCAAAAGGTGAAAACAAGCCAAGTGTTGATTAACAGATCAATGGATAAACAAAATATAATATGTGTATGTAATAGAATATTATGCACCCATAAAAATCAATGAAGTTTTGATACATGCTATAACATAGATGAACACTGGAAACAGTATGCTAAGTAAAATCTACCAAACATAAAATGACAATATTGTATGATTTCACACCTAAGAAATATCTAAATTAAGCAATGCCAGAGACTGAAAGTTCCGTAGATGTTACCAGGGGTTGGAGGAAGGAGAAATGGGAATTATTATTTAATGAGTACTATTTGGGTTGACAAAAATGTTTTAGAAATAGTGGTGATGGTTGTACAACAATGTGAATGTAAATAATGTCACTGAATTATTCATTTAAAAATGATTAAAATGGTAAATATTATCTTATATATTTTTTACCATAATAAATGTATTCAAAAGTAAATTAGCTATTTTTATGTTTGAATTAGAATATTGGTTTTGTATTGTTAACTTTTAAAGAAAGAATAACAAAAAAGGGTTGAGGTGGCTTGAGGTTTAGTTTCTGTAAAGATGCTATTCTCCTTTATATATGATACCGATTTTCTATGCTATTCTTACAGGTAGCACTAAAGTTCCTTTGAGTTGTTTAACTGGTTTCTATCTGAATATAGTCTACATGTGAAAATGAAGTATGTATCTCTAAAGCTGTGCTCATGTGGTTATTAATCCCTGCCCCTTCCAAATTATTCTTATAAAATAGAGAAGAAATCACAATGAGAACTTGAATCAAGTTTAGTTTTAGTAACTTTAAAAATAAAGATTAGGATATAAATTTAGTAACAAAATTCTAAATGTTCACTACTTTGTGAGTACTGGAAAATTGATGAAATGTAAAAACAGGAGAGAGTTGAAAGAAAAGCTTAGACTATTCCAAATTATCTGCATAATTGGAGTAGGTAGTAAAACTGTTTATCTCAAATGGATAACACAGAGATCAATGATCTTTGATATTAGTTGTGGTTTTGAATTTCCCTTCGACCATGAGTGGGTCAAGTGATGGGAATATCCAAACTTTCAAAAAGAGTGGAGCCAAGTGGAAGTCCGGCACCCAGCTTTCTCACCCCACACCTGTGTGCGGAATCATCTTATGCTTTCCAGTGCACAGGACATCAGACTACTCAAACGTGCAATGATTTGCAATGATTCTTTCATTTCACATCACTGCTTACCTTTACTATTGCTTTTCAAGTTCTCCTCTTTCCATTCTTTGCTTTTTGAGAGCTCCTTCTCCACTATGCGCTCAAGTCAGGATATTCTCATGGCCCTAATAAAACGTGCTCTCAGCTAAGGTCCAGAGAGATTCAGTTCTCCAACCTCTTCTCTAAAATACTGCTTTGGGTGGGCCTTCCCTTTGCCCGTCGCCTACCTTGTTCATGAGTTTTGACTTTAACAGGTCACTTTGGATGATTACCTCAGCTCCATTGATTATTTTCTTGACTTTCATTTGAATTCTTCAAGACGGGTGGAAGAGTGGGCGGCAGTGGTGGGTCAGGGCACCAACGAAACACTTGGACCTTCAGGCTTAGGCTCCTATTTGCCTGACTTCATGGAAAATAACCTTTGAATGAATCCTGTGCTCTTTATATCTCGAGGGCACTCTCAATATTGCCACCACAAAGGGTTTTACAAAATGCAAATATGATATTGCCTTCTCTTCAAAAATGTTTTTATAAATCTCTATTATGGCTTTTTCCTTTATGTATTTTATTTATTATAATAGAAAAAGAATGGAGAGATAGGAATCGCCTATCCAAGATATGTCTACCATTCTAAGCAGAGACACTTTCTTTACCATATTATACTTTCTGGATCTAAGATATGACACTGAAAAATCAGATAAGACATGCAGGTTACTATAAACCCACTTTTAGTATCAACCGTACTTAATTTCTATCTTATCTGAGCTCTACTTATTGGACAATCAATATCAATAGAACAGAACGAGAGAAAGGTCTTCAATTTTAAGAGGACATTATATCATAATTCCAAACTTGATTTTAATAAAAATCAAAAACAAAACAAAACAAAACAATCAGTCAACTTGCACACCCCTGTTTGCCTTCTAGAGGAGGGTCTTTAATAAAACTACTGAAATTTATCCTAGTCTTTTTGCAACATAGTGACTTCTAAGAAGATCCACTTGCTGTTTGAGGTCTGATGTCTTACTTTGTCCTTTCAGAGTTTCAGCAGGTTGCTTCACTATTTGTGAGATCTATAGAGAGAGTGACTGGAGCTAGCATTTCCCCAGAGCACCTTATGAAAAAAGCCAACCCTTTTGGTTGCAACAGCCCTTCAAAAACTACGTGACATAGCCATGCCTAATACTTCAGAATCCCATAATTATATGTCACTGTCTTTTTTATTTTTATTTTATTTTTATTTTTGGTTTTCCAATTACAGTTGTCCCATTTTTCCCCCATTTCTCTCCCCCACCCAGCCCACCCCTTCTCCCACAATCATATCCCTCCCCGTTGTCCATGTCCATGAGTCATTTATACAGGTTCTTTGACTAAACCCTTCCCTTACTTATCCCCCTTCTCTCCCTCCCCCCTCCCCCCTATTGACTGCTATTCTGCTCTTTGTTCTATTTAGTTCCTTTGTTTGTGTTGTTCTTTAGTTTCCTGTATTAGGTGATATCATATGGTATTTGTCTTTCTTTGCCTGGCTTATTTCACTAAGCATAATTCTCTCTAGTTCCATCCATGTTGTTGCAAATGGCAGGAGTTCCTTCTTTCTTTCTGCTACATAGTATTCCATTGTGTAAATGTACCACAGTTTTTTGATCCACTCATCTACAGATGGGCACTTAGGTTGTTTCCAGCACTTAGCTATTGTAAACAGTGCTGCAATGAACATAGGGGTGCATAAGTTCTTTTGAATTGGGGTTTCAAGATTCTTTGGGTATAATCCTAGCTGTGGAATCACTGGTTCAAAAGGCAGTTCCATTTTTAGTTTTTGGAGGTAATTCCATACTGTTTTCATAGTGGCTGCACCAGTCTGCATTCCCACCAATTTACACCACACACGAGAATAAACTCATGATGCATCAAAGACTTAAATGTAAGCCATGGCACCATAAAAGTCCTAGAGGAAAACATAGGCAGGAAAATTTCAGATATCTCATGTAACAATATCTTCAAGGGTACATCTCCTAAGGCAAGAGAAATAAAGGAAAAAATAAACAAATGGGACTACATCAAACTAAAGAGTTTTTGCTCAGCAAAAGAAAACATCAGCAAGATGAAAAGTAAACCAACCATATGGGAAAACATATTTGCCAATGACATCACAGACAGGGGACTGATCTCTAAAATATATAAAGAGCTTATACGACTCAACATCAAGAAAACAGACAACCCAACTGAAAAATGGGCAAAGGACCTGAACAAACACTTTGCCGAAGAGGACATATAGAAGGTCCATAGGCACATGAAAAAATGCTCAACATCATTAGCCATCAGAGAGATGCAAATAAAAACCACAATGAGATACCACTTTACATCAGTCAGAATGTCCATCATCAACAAATCAACAAACAATAAGTGCTGGTGAGGATGCGGAGAAACGGGAACCCTACTGCACTGTATGTCACTGTCTTAAGCCTCAGAATTCTGAAAAGAGCTCTTGTCTTACTTTATATCCTTTTGTATACATTCCACCCTAGGAAAATAGAGTTGGTCTCTATTCGCAATAAGTATTTTAAAATTTATATTTATGAGGACTTATGACTTATGTAGACACGGATTGTAAATTTTGGATTTTCAAACTAACCCACTGTCTTTTGGCTTTATTGACTAGAACATGCTGCTAAATAGTGACAATGTATCCATTATCATGAGCTAAGCCTTGAACTGGTTGCCTTTACTAGGAAACCATGCAACCTCATGTGGAGTGAATGCTGCATCATACATCCATACTCTCTCTAAGCATGCAGCCAAGTTGAGAAATCTTTTTTGCTTCCTGTCTTGTGGAATGAATGGGAGAAATCTGCATGGCCCTAAATGTATGGGGAATAGCAGTAAAATGACCCCAGCAACTGCTAATACAGAATTGTCCTTTAAAATTGTTGGTGACTTAAACTCCCTGGTAAACAGCTGGAAGTCAGAGAGGAAGAGTCTTCAGTCACTAGTGCCAAAACATATTTATGGCCTCAATTGTTTTGTGGAGTAAATCTGTGCGTATTTATAAGGGGTCGTTAAGAAATTATAGTAATTTGATACATTTTGATTTTTATAAACATTATAAATTAATATAAATATTGCATGCTATGTGTTTGTTTTGCTGAAATACACTTGTTGAAAATGAAGCACTTAGTCACAGAAACATCTGGACAAGAGGATGAATGACTCAGGACAAACTCATCAGCATTATTGGAATTTGAAGAGCATAGCTTCCTAACCATGAGTCATGAACATCATATTCTCATACAGAGGTCTCAGTCACTTCTCCACCAACCCCCCGACCCCCCTGCACCCTAGCCCTTACCATATTATTTGGGTCAAGTTTCAGGCTTCACTTGTAGATGAGAAACATGCCATTTTTATCACAAAGTGTTTTTTTTTTTCCTCACATCAATGTTTAATGACTTTATACGGCAGTTACCACAGAAACATAATTTTCTTTTTTGTACATGATACTGATATAGTCATGAACTAGGAGAATCATGAATAATAATATGGATAGTCATTTTAGATTATAACTTACCCCAGAAATTCAAAACAAAAAGAGCAGCAGTCAGCCATTTTCATTTAAACCAAATCCTAATTATGAACCTTGCTAGTCTCAACAACAATGAATGAAAAGCTATCACTGCAATATCTAAGCCACACTTTTCATGATAATGGTAATATTTTAAATAAGATTACATGTATTCTTTTAGCTTAAGTAAAATGGAGGATTATGTAAATATGATTTTTTCAGAACCTCTTGCCTTAAGTATGTTTTTAATTATATGGTAGTACTCCTGGGCCTGCAGCGCTCAGAACACATGTTTAAATCAAAGAGTTTCTAGTAAAGGATTAGAGCACTTATATTCCAAAGAACGCTGGCTTTTTCTTCTTTTCTTTTTAAAGCTTGTCACTATTTGGCAGAGGCTGAAGCTTTGATGTACCTATAAGGCCTGGTTTTCACTTTAGAGTCTCAATTTATGATCTATTTTGTGGATTGAGGATGACATTCTGGGGTTGAAAAATGGTCACGTTCTTTCTGGAAAGAAAAAAATTCTGCATCCTGGGGCAGCCATTTGAAAATTCCTTAATCACTCTTAGAATAAACTTAAAAACATTAGGTTATTTTTCAAAGGTATTCTCAGAGGTGAGCAGCCAATTTCACACTGAGAGTAACTGCATCTAAGATTGACTTCGCTTCATTATCAGAAACACAAAGTACTGCTGAGGCATGACAGCTGCTATTAACCAATGACTTTGGAGAAATGTGGGTATTTTCCACATGTTTCCCGGTGCTAGGAGGACTTGCTGCTGCATAAGATCCAAGTGTGTCCAGATTGAAATATAAAATCAATGAAGTTGATATAATGCTGTTTCTGAATTCTAATAAAACAATGGACCGTCAATTTATTTAAAATGTAAGAAAAAATGAGGTGGAAGAGGGTATGGCAGATAAGTGTTGATGGAAAAAAATTAAATAAAAAAATAATTTTTTTAAATGTAAGAAAAATGGAAATAAAAATGTAAAAAACATTTGACTTTTTGACAAGTCGGCTATTAAAAGTACAAAAAAATGAGCTTTGTCAGAATTTTAAAAATAGTAATGTATTTAAAAAATTAAACATGAAAAAATCGCAACTGAATTTTGCACATGATCATACTTTATTAGCAAACAAAAATATTGCGCATGTACAACGATTATAGTAATTTTCTTACTTTTACTGGGGACTTACTATATACTCACTGTTGTAGTGCTTTTGCTGGTATAATTTCCTTTCCATTCAGTATTAGGAAATAGACCCGGTCAGTGGGTCTACATATTTTAGCCTTCTGTTCTTCAGTTTTGATTTTTAAAGGATTGATCCAAGATCTCCCTGGTTTTAACCTGAGGATGCCAAGGAGTAGCAGCTCTATCACCAGGGACATGTAGATTAAAGACTTAAAACTCAAGATCTATTTACATCTTGAGTTTCAGTGTCAACTATTTAAGCTGTTATAGCCTTTGACCTACTGACCAAAGTATAGATGAACATTGGCATATGTAGTAACACTGATCAAGATTAAATGAAAAGCTGCTGATGAACTCCAGGATTTTAAATTTAGTAGCTATTATTTTTATGATCATAATACTTAAGTTTTGTAATGCATTAATTTGTCAAAAATTGACTTATTTTTGCCATGTGTCTAACACTGCTTTAGACAGATAGGATACAAAGATGAGTATCAACAGACATTGTTCCCACCATCACAGAGTGTAATGTTAGGTTTTGGGAGGGTGAAAATTACAGAGAGAGACATAATTTAAATAACTACACAAACTAATATAAAAGTGCACCTCTGACAAATACCAGAAAGGGTTATCAACGTACTATGCAAATTTAAATCATGGGTTGTAACCTCCCAAGCAGAATGCTTTCAGGAAATGATGGTTGAGCTGGGATCTAAAGGAAGATTATGCCTTTGTTTTGTTTTGTTTGTTTGTTTGTTTGTTTGTTTGTTTGTTTGTTTTAGCTGATGATGGTACCAGCTTCTCTTAACCATTATTGCTTCTCTTGTGGGCTGAGGACATTCCTTTTGGGGCAAACTTCTGAATATCATTTTCGTTGATACGGCCTATGTGCGAGTTCTTTATACCATATTTTGAGGGCCTCCTCAGTATCTAGTGACTCCACTGCTCTTGCTCCCGCCTCTCACACCCCTCCCATACCTTCTTGCTGCTGACTCTTCCTTTCCCAGCAATCAGTCCTCCTGCACAAGGTGCTGGCTAGACGACTGTCACCCGAGTGACTTCCATGGTGTTTACTGGACCCATGGGGCACTCACCCGTAAACAAATGTGGGAAATCAAAACAAAATGGCTGCATTTCTGAATTGACATCTCTTTCCAGTTCTTTCTTTTCTCTTCACTTTAATAGTCACAAGTAGTTTATAAGCAAACACACACACACACACACACACACACAGAGAAAGCCAATGAGAATCCACCCTCCAATCTCCTTCCCTGACTTTCTGGGGATAACGATGGTGTTGGCAGAGTGATTGGTGGTTCACGAAACTACAGAGGTCTTTTCTAATCAAAATTTCTACTATTCTCTTCTCTTCTCATAGGAATCTGCTTTTACACACTGGAGGAAGGCAGTAGAATCATGGCTGGAGGCTCCAGCTGGTTTGGGCACTTTTTAATAAACCCTGAGCCAGAGGCAGATTAAGTCGATTGAGGCCCTGGGGACAGAGGAAAATATCGAGTCCCTTAAGAAAAAGAGATAGACAGGGAAAATAAAAATACCTGTTAACCATATTTTATGCAGCATAGTAATGAAACCAACTTGGGGTCTTTAGAAAAAAGTGTAAAGTTGGGGTTTTGTGAGGACCTTCAGAAGTCGGGGCCCAGGATGCACCCCGTCATTAAATCCACCTCTGCTGAGGATGCTATGGCCCCTGCATGATTTCTTGTGTCTTTAGAATATGGGTAATTTTTACTTCATATGCCTAACTGTAGCTCCTGCTTTGATCTATTGCAATAAAAGAAAACCACATCTCATTTGGATTCCTATGTGGCCGTAGTATCACCGTATTGAAAGGAGATGGGGGTGATGCACTAGGCCGGAAAATTCTATGATCAAATACGCAGTATTTGCTGACAGACTGGATATTGAGGGCGAAGGACAGAGAAGGGAAAAGGGTGACTCTGGTTTCTGTTTTATACTGCTCAGTGGACGGTGGTACAAGAGAAGACACTTGAGGAGACTTCCCTTAATTCCATCTTGCCCCATGGGAAGAGGAAGCAAGATGACAAAGTGATATGTGTTCAGCTTGAGAAGATACCAAATAGAAAGGGCTAGCGCTTGGGGGAGATGTCCGGGCTAGAGCTTTACACCTGCGAGGCACCTTTCACAGGTTATAACGGAAACCATGAGTACGGATGGGATTGCAGAGAGAGAGGGTTTTGGGTGAGAAGAGTACAGTAATGTATGTGAACACAGACATGGCGAACATTAAAATGATTTTAATCACTCACTGTGTACCTCTATCTCCACCTCTATCTTTATCTATCCCTATATCAAATGTGATACGGTTTGTCCTATAAACTCAAGTAGGATGGGTCTACTCGGTTCCTACAGAACCAAAAGCTGCAAACAACTTCAACTAGATTAACTGCTTTTGAATCCAGCGTTCAGACAGTAGAAGGAGAACGGGGAAGAGAACTAATCATCTTAGAAGACACAGCTGGCGCTTACATCTAGCCTGTCTAGATTTTCGAAGCTGCATGTGTTTGGGGGAGGCCCCGTTAGGAGCAGCATTGTGCCTGGCTCCGGGTTTCTCAAGGTTTGGAGGAGAATATTAAAGCCCGATGATCCCTCCAGGAGGGAGAAGTCAGAGAGGCTGGGGGCGGGGGAAGAAGAGGAGGCAGAGGCTCTGGCTGTAGCAAGCAAGGTTTTGAATTTGGGGCAGAAAACTCAGGGACTTTGAGAGAGGTGGTCCAGAAGGGAGAATGTTCTAGCTGAGAATTATTCGCCATTGCCGGGACAGCTTTTCCTCCTAAAATAATTATTTTTTATCAGGGTTCAGTCACAGAAAGCAGCTATTAAAGGTGTAAAGGAAAGGTGTCATAATGAATAATAATGACAACAATGCTCACAATAAGTATCGCGAATTCCCGTCTTCTCTCGCAATCAGCGCAAGGTTCCCCCTTGGCACGTATGGGTAGAGGATGATTTCCCCCCACGGATGCCTCGCGGGTAGAGAGCGGTGCTGCTCCTGTCCTGCTCCACTGGCTGAACCACCTCTGATGGCAGGCCAGGCGCTCTGGGCAACCTCTGCCGGCAACCACGCCTGCAGGCTACCAGGGGGCCTGCAGCTGCGCACCTGCTATAATGCAAACCCGAAGTGCCAAGCACAGCCCAGTAAAGGGGACTCTAGCTCAAAACCTGGGCTACCTGAAGAATGCTTCCTGATGCATTATTAATAATTCTCTCTTGCTTTGGGAAAGAGACATCTTACTTTAATCATAGTGTGCTTGAGTCATTAGAGGCTCCAACAGAGCAGTGTGTTTTCTTAGGAGCATATTTGCACTTTAATCGAACGTGGAAGTGGTTTTAGGAGTCTTAGGGCATGGCTGACTTTGTATTATGATCTACCTTCCCTCTCCCTTAGTGCTAAAAATCACTCAGGACTTAAAAATAGTTATTGACTCTAGTGGTTTTCACTCTGTTTTTTTTTAAATTTTATTTTATGAAGATAAATTTCTGAAAGAGATCAATTAAACGTTTTGCCCCAAACATCCAAATCAATGAAACTTATTTTTTTTTAATGAAACGGTTTGATTTTGGCACACAATAGTCTTATTAAGCACACTTTATCTTCTCGGTTTATGTCTTAATGTTCTTGGCCTCCATTTTATTCAGTCGTGGGAGGACTCTGCCATTATAAAGATCCCTTGAATGTCCATCAGGGAGGTGTGGGCAGGATGGTGCCTGACTCTCATTGGAGTTAGGTCCTCAGGTTTCCTTTTTTTTTTTTTTAATTATGTTTTATTGATTATGCTATTACAGTTGTCCCAATTTTTCCCACTTTGCCCCCCCCCCAGCATCCCCCATTCCCTCAGGCAATCCTCACACCATTGTTCATGTCCATGGGTCATGCATGTAAGTTCTTTGGCTACTTGATTTCCTATACTGCACTTTGCATCCCCGTGGCTATTCTGTAACTACCTATTTGTACTTCTTAATCCCCTCACCTCTTCACCCATTCCCCAACAATCCCTCCCATCTGGCAACTATCACATGCTCTCTGTATGCATGGTTCTGTCTCTGCTCTTTTTGTTTGTTTAGTTTGTTTTTCAGATTCAATTGTTGATGGATTTGTATTTATTGCCACTTTATTGTTTATAGTTTTGATCTTCCTCTTTTTCTTAAATAAGTCCCTTTAACATTTCATATAACAATGTTTCACGATGATGAACTCCTGTAGTTTTTCCTTGTCTGGGAAGCTCTTTATCTGCCCTTCAACTCTAAATGAGAGCCTTGCTGGGTAGAGCAATCTTGGCTGTAGGTCCCTGCTTTTCATGACTTTGACTATTTCTTGCCAGTTCCGTCTAGCGTGCAAAGTCTTTTGAGAAATCAGCTGACAGTTTTATGGGAACTCCCCCATAGGTAACAAACTTCTTTTCTCTTGCTGCTTTTAAAATACTCTCTTTATCTTTAACTTTTGGCGTTTTAATTATGATGTGTCTTGGAGTGGGACTCTTTGCATCTAGCTTGTTGGGACTCTCTGTGCTTCCTGGACTTGCATGTCTATTTCCTTCACCAAATTAGGGAACTTTTCTTTCATTAGTTTTTCAAACAGATTTTCAATTTCTTGTTCTTTCTCTTCTCCTTCTGGCACCCCTATGATGCAAACATTGGATCTCTCGAAGTTGTCCCAGAGGCTGCTTATAGTATCCTCGTTTCTTTGAATTCTTTCTTCTCCTTGGTGTTCTAATTGGTTGTTTTCTAAGTAGCTTTGCTTGCCCAAGTGACCAAAGAATGGTATGAATTGCCAAGAACCCTCCTTTACTGCCTTTGATCACAGAGCCTAGGACAGAAATGGAGTTCTGGCTCTCTGCCTTGGATGTTGGTGTTGGGTCAGAAAACATTAAAAATTCTTCTAGAGAACATTTTCTAAATTCACACAATGTAAGCGGGAACAAATCATTTTGTTTCCAAGTGTTTTAACACAAGTTTCCAAACAAATATCATTGTCAAGAAGTCTTTTCTCATTCACTTCACACCCAAGATAATAATGGTGATAAAAATGATTGTAATAGCTACCATTTAGTAAGCACTTAGTATTTAACAGGCTCTGTGCTAGATGCTTGACTTGCATTCTGCCCTTAAGAAAAACACCTTGGAAAGTAGATGTTATTACTATTACAATTGTTAGTGCTATCATTATTCCATTTCACTTAAGAGTGAACTGACAATAGAGGGGTTGAGTACTTTTTAAATTAAATTTATTGGGGTGACATTGGTTAATAAAATCATATGCATTTCAAGTGTACAATTCTATCATACATCTTGTGTATACCACATTGTGTGTTTACCACCCAAAGTCAAATCCCAGTTCAGCAACAATTCCATGTGACTCAGAAGTCTATATTCTTTCTAGAGTGTTGTGCTCTCTAGAGCCAATTTATTCCACAGAAATCTAGGCAGATGCCCATTTACAGCTGCCTGGTATATGCTCAAATAAAAAATATAGAGTTGGTCCTAAAGTTCTGCTCTCAGTGTTCATATAATCAACAAATATTTACTGAGAATCTACTATGGATCAGGCATTGATCCAAGTTCTAGGACATAGAACAAAAGACAAAAAGACTGCCTTTGTGGGACTTGTATTCCAATAGGCATAGATGGATAATGAACACATGAATAAATAAAACATATAGTCTTTCGGGTGGTAGTAAGTACTATGGAAAAAAATAAGTTAGGAGTATTCTGGTAGGAGGTAAATTTTTAAATATGATGTTTATAGACAGTCTCACTAGGAAGGTGACCTTTGAGCAAAGATATGAAGCAAAGATGAGCCATATAGGTGTGGTGCGGGGGGGAAGAAAATGACAGGAAGATGGAATATCAAGGTGAATGCTATGAAGTAGGGCTGCCTGGAACATTTAAAGTATCAGTAAAGGTTATTGAGAGAGAGAGAGAGAGAGAGAGAGAGAGAGAGAGAGAGAGAGAGAGAGAGAGAGAGAGAGAGAATGAATTAGAATTTAGAATGAAGATAGAAACAAGACTATGGAAGGCAGGTCATTTAGATAATTGAACATACCTTGGCATTTACCTTGAATGACATGTAAAACCACAGAGAGCAGAGAGTTTTGAGCAGAGGGGTGCCCTGAAGATTCTGAGTGACAGAAGACTGTAGGAAGGCAAGGTGACAGAAGCATGCCAGGTAGGGGACAACTGCAGTAATCCCAGGGAGGGCTGTTTGCTGGCATTAGCCTAGAAGTAGCGGAGATGGTAAGAATTGGTTGGCTATTTTTATATGTTTCAAAGGTAGACCAGACAGAATTTGCTAACGGATTGGATGTAAAGTGTGAAAGGGAAGGGTTAACAAAACTTTAAAGGTTTTGGTCATTCAAGGGGTGACATCAAGTAGGAGGTTGGATACACAAATGAAGTTTCCAGGAGGCTAATGGAAGATATTGTCATGCTCCGTTGAGGTTATGGCTACTTTTGAGGGAGAAGTTCAACATACTGAAAGGCTTTTCTACTCTCATTAGCAAAGAGAGTAGTGCCAACATGCTCTCTTGTTCTCCAGTGGTAATATTAATCAAAAAGGAAAAGTGGAAATGGTTAGTTCTGGGAATCCAGGGTGACATCGTAGAAAATGAGATTAAAACAATGAACCATTTAGGAAGGAAGGAAATACACGAGCCTTCAGCGCTGAATACAAAGCTTGGTGCTAGAGGTACAGGGTCGCGTCTGCAGCGTGGCCACCAAGTAAGCCATTATGCTGTGGAACGAAGAGTGCCATGACAGGGGGTGACAAAGAGACTTGACAAGGAAGAGTACCTACAGCAGTGCTATGGTGTCAGATCAGTGACTTCTTGCTGAAAGGTGATTGACTCACTAGGGAAAGTTTTGGGGGGGATAAAAGAGGGAAGGGCATTTTAGGTTGCGTGAATACCACACACCAAGGCCAGAGATGAAAATAGGGCACATTTGGGGAAGTAGAGGTAGGTTTGTATGAGTAGGTTGTAGTGGTAAAGAGAGGAGGAGAGAAGTCTATTTTATGTAAATCAGCACCTTTCACACTGAATTCTGTGATGTGCTGTTCCACCACCTGTGTGAAGATGCTTCACAAGAGGCCCAGGTGGGTGCTTGACAAGAGATCAACACCCCAGCACATCACAGGAACTAAACCGCCCTTTCTTCGAAACTTCTGTGTCAATAGGTTAGTCCTCTTACATAACATGATTTACAAACACTGCTTGCAGAAATTTGCAGGTCCCTGCAAATGAGATAAGTAGAATATTTGAGTTTGGTTAGTAATTTTTTGGTGATTAAAAAACCAAAACAAAACAGAATATGTTGTTAAACCATAACCTCTAATATTAGTTATTGATATCTGAGAACAGTCTGTGTGGCCGACGGAGCACTGTCCTGAATGGGCTGCAGGTACCCTGAGGTGCCTGTGTCCTCTGTCCCCATGAGAGGCAGGTAGGATGTGGGTGTATGGCATGTCCAGCTGCAAATGTTCTGGTCTGTTTTTCTCTTGTGCTGGACAAATACTATCATTTTCTCAGAATGTCATAATGGGAAATGGATGGGCAGCATTGTGCTATGGTGCTTTTCTTGATTTATTGTCAGTATGTTTTCCTACTGCCTGTGCAGTTTTGATCTTTAGACTCCAACGTCCCCTAATGTTTCTTCTACCACAGAGAGACTGTACCCACTCAGTAGAGGAAGCCAGCCTGCACTTCTAAAATGTAAGTGCTCTAGCAAGCCATTATCAAATATTTCATTATTAGTGATTCTAAATTCATGAAGACTGGAGGGAAATTATCACATCATCACATAATTCCATAATTATCACACAATTACTGAGCATCTATCCCCCTAATAATCTGTGGGAGAGCACACAGATTAGTGTCAAGAGCAGCTTTGAATTCTGGCATTACCACTCGCCAACAGGGTGGCCTCCAGGAAGATACTTAGCATGTCTATGCTTCTGTTTCCTAATCTGTGACATGAGCAATAATCATCATATGTATCTCATTAGTTAGTTGATAAAAATGAGTAATCTCATTAGTTAATTGGCTAAGAAAGAGACAACCCTATGTGGTTATTGTGAGGATTAAATGAGTTATTATATACACGTGGTTCAGAATAATACGAGTCATGAGGTAAATGCTATAAAATAGTAACTATTGTTTTTATTTTCAGGGATTCCCAAGGTAGGTGGAGGGGTAGGGTAGGGTTGGTCAGCTATTTTTGCCTGGGTAGGGATTCAAAGATGCAGGGATTTGTCTGAAATGATTTCCTGAATCTGAGATGTCTTTGGTGGAGGTCCTAGGGATGTCAAGCAGAATGTTTCTGTGTATTATTTCACCTTCCTTAATTTTTGATCATTTTATGAGTCTATAATGTGATACTCTTCAGGCTTTGAGCACTCCAATCCCTTTTGAATACATTCCTTTTCTGTTTAAGTTAGTCTGAGCCAGTCTCTGTTGTTTGTAAACAAAACCCCTGACTAATACATTCACATCTGGATGTTTAGGTGAAAAGTTTAGAAGGATTATGAATCTCACTTCAGTTCTTGAAGCTAGTGATTACTAGAGAAGGAGTCTAACATATATTATCCTCACGCTAAAACTGTTAAGTTTTCTATAAAATGATCAATACGTTTATTTAATAAACGGTTACATGGTCAGTTTTGGTAGTCAAAAGGAAGGTTTTTAATTTTTTTGAACACTGTAAGGCAATTTCCAGTTGAATACTAAGATATAGAATAACAGTGTTATTTTAGCACTCTTAATTGGTAAATGCTTTGCCTATTAGTATGATCTTGATGTCTCTCTTTGTGCATTGGAAGAACTTGAACTTGCTGTGTGCAAAGATCATTGTAAAACAAATACATTTCAAACTGTCTTATAATGTGTGCAATTAAGAATGAGTGGTGAAATGTACATTATAATATCTTACAGTATTGATTTAATTAACTGGTGAAGATGAACTATGATTTAAATATTTAACAATAAATCCTAGAGAAAATTATTTGTACAATGTAGTATGGACAGAGTCAAACACTTGAAACACCATGCAGAGTATGACAAGTTCTGTGAATTTGATTACCCAGATTCCTGACTGTGTGTTATTTCCTGAATCTGAACTACCAAAGTTATTTTGTCAACTCCTGGACTGATTCAGCATTGTGAGGAGTCTTGTGAAAATGATTTGGTCTATGCCAGTTTCATGCTGTGGTATATAGGCTTTGATGATGATGATGGGACCATCAAAGCAGTTGGGAACCAAAAAAAAATGCCAAATTAAAGCATAAATCCAGGGAACAAGTAGAAATTGGAATTGAGCTATGAAGCCAGAAATGGATCTTGAGACAAGCCTCAATTGGACGTGAAGTTAGGAATAAAGGAGGGTTTGGTTTTATGTAAGAAAACAAATGGGACTTGGACCATTAAAAAGAAAAGGAGTGGGGGAGACAGGACACTGGACAGAGCCAAGCGTAACGAGGTATGTGTCTTAGCTTTCTTAATGCCTGGGTGCCCAGGACGGTGATTCTCCACCCTGGGTCATGTTGTCACAACCTTGTGGCTACACCTGTGAGATGTGGACAAGGAGTTTGTGGGTGGGTGGATCTGTCCTTTTCATGTGCTTAAGGGCCACTTAGTTCAATGACACCTTTACTAAGAAACTAAGCCAATAAGTTATGGCACGTGACATACAAACAATGGAAATCTAACCACAAGTCAGAGAAAACAATTCTCTCTTGCTCTACTTTTAAAAAATTTAAGTGATTCATGTATAAGTTAAGAAATGAAACAGGACAGAAAGGCCTATAATGAAAATAAAAACAGTCTCCTATACACCCTCAATATCCTCAGTTTCATTTGCCAGAGGAAAGGAATTTTAATAGTTTCTATATTTATTTGTTCTGCTGATTGTTTCTATATCACTTAAGTCATTGATATATCTATGTAGTTATACATTTAAAAATAGTATTTAGTTGGCACTGCACGCTCTTATTCCATGCTCTTATCATAATTTTTGCTCTAGTTCTTCTATTAACTGCATTCATGCTTTTAATTATAGAATCTTTCTTATCCCATCAGATTAAACAGTATCTCTTGACAACCTCTGTCACCTTGAAAGATGCTGTTGCTGATGTGTCTGCTCTTGTCTTTGCCTCTATTTTTCCTCCCCCACCTCACGTCTGCTCCACCTTACTTTTACTCTCAAGGCTATATTATATTCTTAAACCACAGAAAGATTTTATATGTGTCTACAGATTGAATCCAAAAAGGTAAAATTGTACTAGTAAGTCTGTTCTGTGTGTTCCTTTGGAGGTTTTATTTAATGCTGTTGTTTTTCTTCAGATGGTGACCTTTAGTTGTTTGTTCATGTTTAAGGATTCAGGACTCGGTCGAATTTGAAGGAAACTAGTTTCGCATTGTTATGTGTGTCTTTTCCCCACTAAGTTTTTTCAATAAATAGAAAATATTACTCTGAGCTCTCTGAATTGAAAATGGCTGACCAGCTGTTCTTACCAACATGACTATGAGAAGGAGAAAAGCTAGTTTTTAGGGCAGGGTCCCCAACATTCCAGAATGGAAGTGATTTGTTCTGGCATTCCCGAAGCCATCCCATCTGCCCTATATTTCCACAGTAGTTTGGTAAATTTATTTGGAGTTCTCAGGTGTTTGCCAGGGTAAAACTTAAGCTGCCTTGGGAGTGAAGAATGAAGAGAATTTCATGCTAAAACATTAAGTCTTCATAAAAACAAAGTAGGAAGGTGGTTTCCCAAAGCAGGGCAGCAGGGAAAAATCTGGAGAATTTCAGTGAGAGGCTGAGTAACTTCTGAGGATCGAATGTTCACCATGGCGACTATAGTTGGTGACCCTTTGTGGTATAATTGCAGTTCTCCAACAGAGCAGAACTGAAGTGTTCTCACCAAAATAAAAGAAGTAAATATGTGAGGTGGTAGATGAGTTTATTGATTCGATGGAGAGGGTCCTTTCACAACGTGTGAATATATGAAATCCTTACAGTGTATGCTTTAACTGCCTTATAGTTTTGTTTGTCAATTATAGTCCAGTAAAACTGGAACAATACATTAGCTCTGAAGGTATTTCCAAGCCATACTCTTCCTCTGTCTTTTCCTCACCATCTTGAGCCTGGAGTCTGACTCTTCTCTGCTGCCGCCCCCCTCTGCATATTTTGCGTGGCTGTTTCTAATCTGTCAACAGGCATCCACTCTGTTTCTTTCAGACATTTGTTAAAAATCCCTTATCTTTGTATGGACCGTTTTCTCTGACGCAACGGACTTATTTATGTAATGTAATTTCACTGGGGGCATTGGAACGGGTGGAGGTAAACACAGCTCTGAGTTTGCATTCTTGAATCAGAAAACCAGCAATGACTTTTTGACGCCTCTTTGGAAAGATCTCACAAACTCCCCTTGGATTCAAAAGAAAAAAAAACTAAGTTGCTATCTTTATAATGCTTTGAAATATGCCTAAAGCTACTTACATTTTTAATATTCCTCAGGACACAGAGCAAGATCCTAACCTGATGTCATTGAGGTGTCAGTCTTCTCTCCCAGAGAAATCCCTGAATATTCCCTGGGAGATCAGAGCAAGAGACATTTAGATCCTATAGTAAATTCCCATGGGGCCAAGCGGAGGTTGTTTTTGTTCACTTGATACTGTTTGTTTATAAGGAGGAAGGAATCACTGAAGAAACCTCAAAGAAATATTTCAAAATTTCAAAGAAAAGCTCAAAGAAAATATTTCACTGGAAATCATTATGTCTCAGCTTCTTCTGATTCCCTGCTGGCTGGTTTTGAGATGTCAACACGCCTCAGCAAGGAGTCATGGGACTATAAACAGGATAGAGCCAAAGCTATCATTTCAGTTTACATGATAAAGAAGCAAGAGCCAGGGAGCCAGGCTTCAGCAGCAACAGGTTTAAAATAAGCATGAGGTCAACATGTCTAAAACATGAAAATTGAGGAAGACCTCTTAAGCGCAACAAAAGCTGGAGGCTTAGGTATGTAGGCATTCTTGAATAATCTCTCTGCAGATTACATGTTTCCAGTGATGTGGAGGTTTGCATCAATAACTGGAAGTTATTTCTTGAAAGGTGACTTGTTAATTCACGTAATCATCCATTTATTCATTCCACAAATACTTACTGAGCAAGCACTAAGCTCCTTACTATGAGAATTCAGGGAATCCTGTGGGGAAAAGTCAGGCTTAGTTTCTCCTCCAAGAGAGATTAAGCTCTAACATGGAACCGACAACTAAAAAAATAGTAGTTTTTCCAAAGATCTAGCTAGAGCCAAAGCACACCAAGGTAAATCAACAGCTTTTGTCATGACTAATGTGTCCTTCCATTTCAATTAAAGTTCAGTCATCTATAAAATTTTTCAAATGCAAACATTGGCGTTAATAAAGCAAACACATTCATGAAAGTATGGGTAGTCTTAATCATCAGTTGAAAATTACCTCTGTAACTTACTGTGCCCAGCGGCGTTCAGGTACAAATGACGTTCGTTCTCCAAATTTTGCAAAGAGAAGCCACAGTTAACTTTCTGAAGACTTCATAGTGTACCGAGGAGTTTTGATAGCACACATAAACTTTATTTCATTTCCAGCTGAGAAAATAGAAGTGTGGCAAGCAGTTCACTCAGGTCAGATTCCAGAATCAATGTGGTGGATTTTGATCAACACTTGTAATTCCCTTTCCCCTCCTGATTCATACCCTAGTGTCTGCTCGGAGACATGGGACTTGATAAGGCAAGTGGAAGAGCTGATGTAGTCATATTGTCTACCTTTAGATATCAACTTGAGAAAAAGTTTCATGGAAAGGAATGAACTGAGCATACATTTAACAAGCTAAAACTGCATCAGAGGGACAGAAAGAACCCACCTGATAATAAAAATGTTGCTTTGATTGAAACTGGGCAAAAAGCCAAAGGTACTGGAAGGAGACTCTTAAACACACTGAAGTGTTTCTGGATCAAACACTCCATAAATCTAGGGTAAAATGTGAAACTTTTGTAGTAAATTGTGAGGCTACATCAAAATGTGTCTCTTGCTGAGCTCCAGAGTCCAGTCATTGTTCATTGTTCATGAAATTTCTTTGTTTCTAATGAAAGAATAGGTTTACCAAAGGTTGGCCAGGTATAAGAATTTCTCATCAGGAATTCTAAAGAAATTTTCACAAATTTCTTTGATTATAAAAAAGCCATTTAACAGATTTCACTGAAATGCTTTTTAGAACAACTAAGCATTCTTAGGGTATAACAATATCTATACTTGATAAGGCAACATTATTTTGATACAATGGAATCAATAACCTATTGTGTTCTGTTTCAAGCTATTGCGTTCATTGCATTGCCAGTGTTGGGGACTGATTTCTCTTCCATTACTGTAGAACGCTGAGGCAGGAACCATGATTGCTTGGTTCAGGACTGCCACGTTATAGGGTACCCGAGAACTTTCACTGAATGAAGTTGTCAAATGTTGGGATATATTGAGAAAACTAGTTTGTATGACTTGATATTATTTAATTGTATTTTCTTTATTAAAAAAAAATACTCACCTGAGGATATATTCATTGTTACTAGAGAGAGAGGAAAGGAGAGAGAGAGAGAGAGAGAGAGAGAGAGAGAGAGAGAGAGAGAGAGAGAGAAACATCAATTGGTTGCCTTGACTTGGGATTGAACCCACAACCCAGGTATGTGCCCTGACCAGGAATCAAACCCTCAACCTTTTAGTGCATGGAAAATGCTCCAACAAACTGAGCCACCTGGCCGGTGCAACTTGATATTTTTTAATATATATGCATGATTCCTGCCTAAATGGGAGAGAATTTACATGATTCAGTGAATTTTTGTATGACTCTTCCTAGCTTACAAGCAGACACTATATATTAAAAGTAAAATGATAAAAATTTAATAAGTCAGAGTTGAGTGCAGATTCAGATAGATTGTTGGTGTCCTAGAGCTACAATAGCCCATAGGAAAAGAAAACTCTTTCCTGGGGAGGCTGAATACCAGGTATCCAGACACTTCATCCCTGGAGAACTATGATAACCCAAAATCCATGGCTATGCAACATATTAGGAGGTCCAAAGATCAGGGGGCAAGGAAGCTCAGTGGAGGAAAGTGATAAACAACTATTAATTTTATCTACAATATGTCTGCTTTCTGCAGCCCAAGTGATGATACCCAAGGAAACAGAGAAAATGAAATTCTGCTGTGACTGGTTCAATTTAAAAAGAACAGAGTAAAACAAACTGCTTTTTGAAGGGTTTCTAAAAACAATTCATCCGTGGTTTCAGAGGAATGCCAGAGCCAGTTATCAACAATAGCAATAGTTGATGACATTTTTGAAAATAGTTTGCATGGATTCATTATTTCAATCTTCACAAATTCTTTAAGACACGCACTGCCACTTGAACCATTTTGTAGAAAAGGAAGCTTCAGGTAAGACAAGTCAAGGGGACCAGGAAGTGGCAGAGGGAGGACTCAGACTCAGACTACTTGTCCCCAAATCTCATGCCCTTGTTCCCTGTGTGACAGTGCCTCCTATAGCTGAGAAGTGGGGGCAGTTTTAGGGGAGACGGAACAGAATGACACCTGGGGAATTTAGCTGGCAGGAATTGTAGAATGCAAGCCAGATCGGGGAGCTTTTGGGGAAAAGCCAGTGAACACGTAAAGAGGTTTGTTAAGAATAGAATATATTTAAAGTCAACTCTAACTGAACATTTTAACCAACTAAGACTATTTTAGATAATATGAATTTGAAAAATAGAAAATTATATAGGGAGACATCACCTTGATGCTCTTAAGGATATGTAGTACTTTATTGTCTGCTAAGAATAAGGTAGAAGACAAAGGCACTTCTTCTAGATGGTGCCATTATAAATACCAGGTCCACGATTCATTGTCCTAGGATGCTGATAATTAATTGGTGTGCACAGAAAACTGGAATACCTGTTACTCTTCAGTACATGACATATGCCACCAAATCAACCTTGTATTTTTTTCCCAATTTTATAAGTAGGCCACAAACAACACAGGGAGATTGAGTTGAATTGAGTGGGGATTTTTAGTAAATATTCAACTTCTTGATGGATTTAATAAATTTATTCAGCACCTATTTTGTGCAGACACTGATCTAGGTACTTGAGATAAATCGGGAACAAATAGACACATATTTCTGCATACTTGGAGCTTGTCCTCTGGTAGAGACAGACAATAAATAACAAATGTAATAAATTCATAAATTATATAGACTATTCAAACGTGCTGTGAAAAGAATTAATCTGAGTAAGAGCAAGTGTAGGGGTGGGGAGTGCATTGCAATTACGTAACTTGTCAGGCTGGAACTCATAGAAAACGTGTTATTTGAGCAATAATTTAAAAGACAGGGATCGGTTAGTCATGCAGATGTCCAGTTAGTCACGCAGACGTCTCAGGGAAGAGCACTTCAGCACTGGGAACAGCCAACAAAAAGATCTCAGATGTTCTCTATGTTCTATGCCACATACGGAAGTGGTAGCGAATGTCTCTGGATGTTCTTTTCTGATTGCTTATATTTTTTCAGTGAACTAAGAAACAGGGTACTGAGCTGAGAGTGGGAATATGAGAGAGGAGGAGCAGGCTTGAAGAATACGGAGAGTGGGTGAAACAGTCATCTCTCAGTGTGGGAGAGTAAAAGGAGGTATTCGTTTGCTAGGGCTGCCATGACCAAGGACCACAGACGGGGAGGCTTAACCAATAGAGATTGACTTCTCACAGTGCTGGAAGCTAGAAGGCCAAGATAGAAGCATTGGCCTCGGCTTATCGATGGCTGTCTTCTCCCTGTGTCTTCACTTGGTCTTCCCTCTGGGCCCATTTATATCCAACTTTCCTCTTCCTGTAAGCTCTCCAGTCGTATTGGAGCCCACCCAAATGACCTCATTTTAACAGAATCACTTCCTCTTTAAAGATCTTACCTCCAATACAGTCACATTATGGTGTACTCTGGGTTAAGACTTAAACATATGGATTTTGGGGGGACATAATTCAGCCCATAACAATGGTCTAGAGATGTAGAGCATGATATGCTGCTAGAAGATTAAGTTGTTAAGTAGTAATGAGGAAGAAACTCAGGAGGAGCAAAAGTTTGGGATTTCTAGTTAAGAGTAAATGACCTATAATCTCATGGGCAGCTCTAAATTTAACATCTCCCAATTTTTTTTTTACCAATATCTGAAGAAACATATAAATGTGAAAACTGGAACAGCCACATAAAAACTAACCTAATAATAAAACAAAGAAGAGGAAAGAGGACATAAAAGGAAGCCTGGAAAACCCTGGCAACCATGGATTCTGGGAGTGGAATTTTTCTACTCAGAGAAACTAGACAATAGGTAGAAGAAATGAATCAACCCCAATGAAGCAACATTGCACCAGATTAATTATCGCGGGAGTTAAATATTGGCCTTAGGATTCTGCATAAAATCTAATCTCCAGGTGTAAACCCAAGAAAGTAATTGAACTCTCACCCATAGAAAACTAACAGCATCGTGGACAGACCACACAAAGGGTCATGTAGAAAACACTCCAAATGTTCTGCCTCATTCAAGGATGAAAAGAGAAATAAAACCATATGGAAAAGCAGTGCAGGACAAGAGGAAGGAGCATCATCATGAAAGTACAGAAGGAGAAGATAAATCTGAAAGTTATCACTAAAACTTTGAAAAAAAAACCTCATGGAGATTGAAAAAAAATCTTATTAGAATGAAGAAGACATTATCCTAACCAAGTGAGATGGGAAGGTCCTGAAGAGAGACTAGGCAGACATGGCAATACTATAGGATATGATCAAAAAAAGAGCTGTGGGGACAAAGAATGACAAAGTGACCCAAAATAAAATAGTGAGTGATAATCTAGGCTGGATTGAGTAAAGGTCAGAACTAAAATAGCAAGGAATAGGATTAGTGATTTGGGGGATAAAATGCAGATGTTCTTTGAGAATGCAGAAATAAAAGACAAAAGGATGGAAATGAAAGAACTGATTTTATTGGAGCATAAAAAATAGAACAACATAATACAAGAGGAACAATAATCAAAGTCCTACCAATTAAATCTTGTGTGTGCAGATTAAAAGCAATGAGAATGTGTTTATATTTTAAAATATCTTGGGTCTGCAAAAGTAAAAATAAAATAAAATAAAATAAAATATAAAACGAGCAACTCTGTCCAGACCACAAATTCTTTCCATTCACTGAACTAAAAAGAAAAAATATATATCTGCTAAAATATTTGATGCAAACTTAAATGTCAAAGATATGACGCATATTTTGCAAAGTTTTAATTTGATCTAATAATTGCATGCTCAGCCAATTTGTTTTTGTTTGTGAAAAGAGATAATAATATATACAAATACGGAAATGATTTATAGAAATGCCAGCTATGATATTCTTTTTAAAAAATACCCAATAACACATCAGTTGACAAGGGGAAATAAAATCAGATGCTGAATGACAAACTGAAGAGATGAAAAAATAAATTGCAACATTAAATGTGATGGTGAGGAATATGGCAACGGAATAAAGTAAACTACTTTCTATACAAAATTAAAAGGAAGGCATTTAAAATATTAAATTACTTTTAACATATGTAATATTAAAATCACATAATACAATTGCTATATAATCCCTCAGATTACATTAATAACAACCAGTATGTGAATGGAAAAAACTTGAAAAATTTAAAGTTTAACAGTAATAGAATGGTGTATGTGTCTTCTAAAATATTGCAGATTATATCAGTAAAATAAGACTTTTTAGAAAGTCCACATAGTAAGAACAAACACAAAGTAAGCAGAAGGAACAGAAAACAAGGTAACAGAAGCCAGACCAAACATAGGGGTTACAACTGAGCTGATATTAAAGATTCCTGTGTGTTGTTTGAGAGAAACCAGCCATTATAGGCAACGTCATTAAATAGTATTCACTCTAGATATTTTGTAGCAATTTTTAAAGTCATGAAGGTGAAGGAAAAAATCAGAAAAGCATATAAAAGTAATTTAAAAGGGCTGTTTTAATTCAAAGATGGAGCTCTTGGGTGAGGTAAAGCCAAAATCAAATGTATTAAAAGTGTCATATAAAACAAGTGCAAAAGGGATTCCAATAAAAGCACAGACAGTTTTATAAGGTAAAGGGAAGGTTTATAATATGAGACTCAGAGGTGTAGAATTCCAGGTAAAAAGCACTAAGTGGCACCCTGACGGGTATGGCTCAGTTGGTTTGACATCGTCAGGCAAAGCAGAAGGCCACTGGTTCGATTCCGTTCATGCCTGGGTTTCAGGCCAGTCCCCAGTGGGGGGCCTGAGAGAGGCAGCAGATCTGTGATCGATGTTTTTCTCCCTCCCTTTCTCCCCTCCTTCCCTTCTTTCTAAAAATAAATTAAAAAATATTTTTAAAAAGCATTAAGTGGCTGGAAAGCATTAATTGGGGCAAAGTAAGTGAAATACTTTAATGTGAAAATAACAGTGTAAAGGACTAAAATACATTTCAGTCAATTATGTAATCTTGCGGTGGGCAGTGCCTCTAAGCTTGTCACAAAGCCAAAAAAATCTTAAAGAGAAAACATTGGTCTTTAAGGTTAAAAATTTTAACCACCTACAATGCCTAAAAAAATAGACAAATCCTCACTACAATTAAAAGGCAATAGTGAATCTGGAGAAATATTTGCGTTTTTTATGACAAATGATTAGAGTTTTTAATGTTAAAAAAATTTAAATACTAAAAATGATTGTACAACCCAACAGAAAAAATGAGTACATCACAAAATGAAAGAAATGGGAGCAGCAAATAAACATAAAAAATGTTAACCCAATTAGAGAGCAAAGAAATACAAAATAAAATGACAGAGTATTTCAGGATTTCAGTTTTCACCTGCTAAATTGATGAATGGTCTTTGTGTGTGTGTGCCATTTTGTTTAAAAAATAATAATTGCACCTTTCAGTTTGCAGGTAATTGAAAATTCTCATACAGTTTTGACAGGCATATAAATTAGCAATCTTTCTCAAAGGCACTTTGGTAACTTGTATCAAAAGCCTTAAAATATTCATTTACTTTGACTCGATAATTTAACTTCTGAGAATGTATTCTAGAGGAAAAAGCATCTATTCACACAACAATGTGTTCAGAAGAGAGTTCAGCACAGATGCATTTATGTTGGAAAAAATTTTCTTTTCTGTTGCATTTTACTAAAGATAAATCTTAAAGTAGAATATTAAACAATCATTAAAGTTTATGTTTATGAAATACATGTAATGACAGATATTTCCCATAATATAAGTGAAAAGAGCAGGTTAATATATTTTTATATGTTTTAAAAATATATTTATGAAAGAAAAATGAATAGAAAGAAATGTAAAAAATAACTAATATTTTGGCATGATAGATTTATGAGTGATTTTTATTTTATTGTTTTATGCATTTCCAAATCAGCTGTAATCATAAATCAATTTAATAATAAAACTTGATTTAAAAATACCCAATGCTGAAAGAAAAACAATTTGAGCTTTTATTCCTTAGCTTGAATTATTTCAACAACTTTCTAATTCAAAAGTTATTTCTGATTCATGAGGAAAAATGAACTATTCTTCTATTATGTCACCAAGGAAAGAAATGTTTTCAAAAAAAGTATTTGTTGACATATCTGTCTCTATCTCTTGGACTATGAGCCCCTCAATCAGAAGTATTGACTTCTATTAATATTAGAAACACAAAATGACTCAGTTATAAAGTATTTTTCACATATTGAAAATGCTCATAAAATACTTGTTGAGTTGAATTAATTTATTCCAGTCTTACTATGGAGATGAAAATTTACAGAAAGAGTAAGTGGTTTATAAGATTATCCAATAATAAAAAGCACTTTGAATGTAGATATTTCCATTTTGTGTATTTTTAACTTGATAACTTAAGTATTCACGTATTCAAGAAATTTGAACTGATCTTGTTTTACCTTCTTTTATGTTTCATGGCCATTGTTACATTTCTAAGTAACCTACAGAAAACCTTCTTTTAATGTACACATTTGTAATTAACAGAGGATTTGGAATAAATCTATAACCCTTTAAAAATTCTGTAATTTACTTAAAACCCCAGCATGCTTGAGTTGAGTGAGGACTGTTCTGATAGAAACTGTAATGAATTTTCACAAATTAAAATGTCTAAAGTCATTATATTTACTAAATGTCCTACGTATTGCACTTCTCCTTAATGAAGAGAAGTTATATTAATTTTTTCTCCTTTTGGAATTCCAGAAGCAGGGAAATAATAGCATAGTGGGTATTATGGAAACCAGTTGAATAACAATGTGGTATCCTTGAGATGTAGGTACACATAGAACCAGTATGCCCAGAAAAGATGGTTAAATATAAAATTTAAAATTACCTGAAGAAACTTGGGAGCTATAATTAGTGAATCTTTATATGCTGAATCTTATATTTATCATTCTACTACAGCCATTCAAGTAATATTTTTAAGGCCTTTTTGGTACCATGTTGTTATATGTAAGTCTAAAACCTAACTGAGCCTTGGCTGGAATGGCTCAGCGGATTGAGCTGTGAAGGGTCGCTGGTTCAATTCCCCGTCAAGGGCACATGCTTGGGTTTGGGGTCAGGTCCCCAGTTGAGGGCCTGAGAGAGGCAACGAATCATGTTTCTCTGGAACATCGATGTTTCTCTCCCTCTTTTCCTTGCCTCTAAAAATAAATAAATAAAATCTTTTAAAAATGTAACTGAGCAGAGTAAACAAACAGAAAAAATGATTAAAAATAATTGAGTGTGTGATGATCATATGGTTTATGCCTGTTTTTCTAGAGTAATTATTTAGTAGTGCCTCTTTTTGCTCTCCTACTGCTGAAGAAAGTTTTTTTTATCATGACCTTAACTATAGGGTATATTGAAGCTATCAAATGACTGATCGATGTGTGTGTGAGAACCTGAAGGATTGAAGACTTGAGAATGTCTCACTGTGGTCTTCAAATGATCTTGTCCCTGGCAGCTGCTCCATCCACTCTTATACATGACAGAGTCCCTAGCTGTTCCCCTTCACACTTTAGATAAAATCCAGGCTGCCCCACCAATGGCTGCTAATCCTCATGAAAAATCCCTACTTTCCATTTCTGGAACTGGCTGAAATTTGACCCATCTACTTTCTCCTGCTAAAGCCCCATGAAACATTCCACCCCTTCCCTAATTTAGAATGCTCCTCCACTCCTTCAGAGCTTTCTCATGGCAGGCATTGTTTAAAATAGAGTCTTATCTGAATGGTGCTCTGATTGGTTTTCTTCCCCAGGTAGGAAATACTTTGAGAATTCAGAGGTGAGGTAGGAAAGAATATTTCTTCTACCTTTGTGGTCAGTAGACATTAGTGGAGTGAGGAAATATTTGAACTTAACTTAAATGGGTTAATTATGTGCAGATTAAAGAATACATTTTATATAGTATTTATAACTTATAATCAGATAGTTTCACCCGGGTATTTCTATATATTATTACAAGGCTAAAATTATTCTAAGACAAAATCAGAAGCAGAAGAACTCCTTGTGAAGGTAAATATATGGATAATGTGCCATGAAAGTGTAAGAAAAGCCAACAAGGACAGAAAAGTGTATTTCAGAAGGGACTTCCATTTGCTCCAAAGTATTTTGAATATGGCTATAGATTCCTAAAAGCTGCATACTTTCTTTATTTTATTTTATTTTATTTTATTTTATTTTTTTGGTTTTTAATTACAGTTGTCCCCTTTTCTCCCCATTTCTCTCCCCCACCCAACCCACCCCCTCTCCCGCAATCATATCCCTCCCCGTTGTCCATGTCCATGAGTCATTTATACAGGTTCTTTGACTAAACCCTTCCCTTATCCCCCTTCTCTCCCTCCCCTCTCCCCCCTATTGACTGCTATTCTGCTCTTTGTTCTATTTAGTTCCTTTGTTTGTGTTGTTCTTTAGTTTCCTGTTTTAGGTGATATCATATGGTATTTTTCTTTCTTTGCCTGGCTTATTTCACTAAGCATAATTCTCTCTAGTTCCATCCATGTTGTTGCAAATGGCAGGAGTTCCTTCTTTCTTTCTGCTGCGTAGTATTCCATTGTGTAAATGTACCACAGTTTTTTGATCCACTCATCTACAGATGGGCACTTAGGTTGTTTCCAGCACTTAGCTATTGTAAACAGTGCTGCAATGAACATAGGGGTGCATAAGTTCTTTTGAATTGGTGTTTCAAGGTTCTTCGGGTATAATCCTAGTAGTGGAGTCGCTGATTCAAAAGGCAGTACCATTTTTAATCTTTTGAGGTAATTCCATACTGTTTTCCACAGTGGCTGCACCAGTCTGCATTCCCACCAACAGTGCAGTAGGGTTCCCGTTTCTCCACATCCTCGCCAGCACTTGTTGCTTGTTGATTTGTTGATGATGGCCATTCTGACTGGTGTAAAATGGTATCTCATTGCGGTTTTTATTTGCATCTCCCTGATGGCTAATGATGTTGAGCATTTTTTCACGTGTCTATGGACTTTCTGTATGTCCTCTTCGGCAAAGTGTTTGTTCAGGTCCTTTGCCCATTTTTTAATTGGGTTGTTTTCTTGATGTTGAGTTATATAAGCTCTTTATATATTTTGGAAATCAGTCCCCTGTCTGTGATGTTATTGGCAAATATGTTTTCCCATATGGTTGGTTTCCTTTTCATCTTGTTGATGTTTTCTTTTGCTGAGCAGAAACTCTTTGGTTTGATGTAATCCCATTTGTTTATTTTTTCCTTTATTTCTCTTGCTTTAGGAGATGTATCTGTGAAGAAATTGTTACATGAGATATCTGATATTTTCTTGCCTATGTTTTCCTCTAGGACTTTTATGGTGTCACGGCTTACATTTAAGTCTTTGATCCATCTTGAGTTTATTCTTGTGTGTGGTGTAAGTTGGTGGTCTAGTTTCATTTTTTTGCAGGTCCCTATCCAGTTCTCCCAGCACCATTTGTTAAAGAGGCTCTTCTCACTCCATTTTATGTTCCTTCCTCCTTTATCAAATATTAGTTGACCATAGAGGCCTGGGTTTATTTCTGGGCTCTCTATTCTGTTCCACTGATTTATATGTCTGTTCTTATGCCAGTACCAGACTGTTTTGATCACAGCAGCTTTGTAGTATTGTTTGATGTCTGGTATCGTGATTCCTCCTGCTGTGTTCTTCTGTCTCAAGATTGCTTTTGCTATTCGGGGTCTTTTTTGGTTCCATATGAATTTATGGAGTATTTGTTCTAGGTATGTGAAATATTTCATTGGTATTTTAATAGGGATTGCATTGAATCTGTAAATTGCTTTGGGTTGTATGGCCATTTTGATGATGTTGATTCTTCCCATCCAAGAACATGGTATTTGCTTCCATTTATTTGTATCTTCCTTAATTTCTTTCTTCAATGTTATGTAATTTTCAGAGTACAGGTCTTTTATCTCTTTGGTTAAGTTTACTCCTGGGTACTTTATTTTTCTTGTTGCCATAGTAAATGGTATTTTCTTTTTTGTCTCTGTCTCTGATATTTTATTGTTGGTGTACAGAAATACCTTAGATTTCTGTATATTTATTTTGTACCCTGCTATTTTGCCAAATTCACTTATTATATCGAGTAGTCTTTTAGTGGAGTTTATAGGGTTTTCTAGGTATACTATCATGTCATCTGCATATAATGATAGTTTCACTTCCTCTTTCCCAATTTGGATGCCTTTTATTTCTTTTTCTTGTCTGATTGCTGTGGCTAGGACTTCCAACACTATGTTGAATAGGAGTGGAGAGAGTGGACAACCTTGTCTAGTTCCTGAATTCAGGGGGAATGCTTTTAGTTTTTGTCCATTGAGTATGATGTTAGTCTCAGGCTTCTCATATATAACCTTAATTATGTTAAGGTATGCTCCCTCTATTCCCATTTTGCTGAGTGTTTTCATCATAAATGTGTGTTGTACTTTATCAAATGCTTTTTCTGCATCTATTGATATGATCATGTGATTTTTGTCTTTCATTTTGTTTAGGTGATGTATTATATTTATTGATTTGCGAATATTAAACCATCCTTGCATCCCTGGAATGAAGCCCACTTGATCATGATGTATGATCTTTTTGATGTATTGCTGGATCCTGTTTGCCAATATTTTATTGAGGATTTTAGCATCTATGTTCATCAGTGATATTGGCCTGTATTTTGAATATGGCTATAGATTCCTAAAACCTGCATACTTTCTAATCTATGTATTGGCAAAAATTTCACTTCGTGGAGTCTTTAGATTAAAAACTATTTTCTTTGTATTAGCAAGAGCCAAAGACTTCAGAGAAATATCAGTATTTCAAGAACCCTTTGACTTATTATAATGTGACAGGGACATTATTACAAATACCACACATAATATTCTCATGAAGATCTAAATGCAGAAATGCTATAATCATCAAAGTATACATGATGAGTTCTAAGCTGCTCTTAGCAATCAGGCTGAGCACATGTTCATTGTCATAAATTTCATTTGACACCTAAATGTATCCTTTTTCTCTCTTCAAAGTCAGGATGTGTCTTAGTGCTAAGAGTAAACTTCTTTTCAGGTATGGAAGAAGTAAAGTGATATCTTTCTCTATTTCAAGTCTGGGATTTGAGTGCAGGTACAGAGCATTGAATCTGTCACTCTTTGGGTGATATCTTATGGATCAGTGGGGTGCTGGTAATGTTTAACAACAGGCTCTTTGGAAAAACAGGCGAGGAACTGATTTGTAGTGTTTGCCAATTTCCATGTTATAAATACTAGCACTGTTGCCATTCAAGGGACCAACATGATGTTACTGAAAGCAGGAAGGAAATATGCAACAGGACATGATTGTACAGTGTTTTCATCATACAAACATAATAGCTGTTCATAAGCTCAAGAACATGGATAAAAACAAAAGGTAGGAAATTAAGTAATAAATAATGAATTTTAGATGTGCGTGGCCCGTGTTTTTATTTAATTTATTTAATTCAAAGTTTACATAATTAAACTTTTAATAATGGCTATGTTGACAATTGCCTTGCAAAATTTCTGACATGTAACTGTAGGAAGGAGCTGGTCAGAGCAGAATGACAAACGAAAGTGCATTTTGTGTACTTTCTCCTTTGCTTTCAAAATGTGGTCCCACAGATTGGCACTCCATCGTTGCCACCTTGGGACTTGTTAGAAATGCAGTTTCAGGCCTCACCCCAGACCTATCAAGTCAGATTCTACATTATAACAAGATCTTTGGGTAATTTCTACACAAATTGAAGCTTGAGGAGTGCTAGAGATTTTACTCTTAGTCCACACCAGTCTCAGAGTTGGAAAGGTTCTTGATTAACAGAGGAGTGTATTGCTGACGGTTTAAAGTTTGAGGGAATATCTTTTTGAAACCTGTGACTGGAAAACTCAGTTGCATTATAAACCTGGAAAGCGAGGGAGAAAATGGAATTGGAACAAAGGTGAAAACCATGGTGTATATTCATAATCCATGTAAATTTTAGATATAACACAATTAAAAAGCAACCTACTTAATGGATACAGGCATGGTAAATGCCTAGTGATATAACGATGAATGTATCATGGCATTTACATTTTTTTCCACAATGAAGAAATCTAACTTTAATTTGGACATCGACAATCATATTATTTCTCATACAGAAAGCTGCTTAAAATTCTCTTTTATTCACACCTAAAAAACAGATCTATGGAAAATGGAAACACTTGAAATGATGGAAGTACTCAAAGATCACCAGAAGTACTGATGAGTGTAGCATTTGAGAGCTTAGGTGAAGTAGTAATCCTGAGTTTTGCGGAGTATTTTGGAGAAAGCTGTCTTTTTTAGGGACCTCAATTGTCAAATGGACAAAATGACAGCGGGGTGGGTGTCAGTCAGCCACTTCCCTAACCCCCTCCGTGCGTGTTCCGTGGCTCAGGAGCAAAGTGACCATGATGGTGGCGATGGAGCTTGTTCGAGAGCTCATCAGCTTAGGCTTCTCTGTAAAAAAGGAGCATCTGGCCGCTGCTTATTGCTGAGTGCCCAACCTCCCAACAACAGAAGCGGCACCGAGTCCCCAGTGTGGCACTGATGCCTGGGGGGACTACCCAGCCAAATGGTGGCTGATTCGTTATGTCCGGGCCAAGGAAACAGTCCGCTTACCCATCTAGTTCTGACTGGTTGAAGACTTGAAACAGCAAACAGCCGACTAACAGAAGAAAACCACAATTTTAATACATGCGCATGGGGAATCCACATAAGCATGAACATTCCAGAAGACAGTGAGGCAACCTGCGGTATGTGTGACATTTTGGACAAAGGAGAGGAAAAGGGACTGGAGTATTCTATTTCAGAAGTGAGATTGGGTCATTTACAGGTAGTCAGGAAGAGCAGAATACACCTGGCAGGCAAATCCTTGCTTGACAACTCAGGAGCAGTGGGGCACAGTGGGGCATCTAGGCTAACGACATGCTTGGAATCTTCCAAAGTAATTTTAGGGTGAAAATTCCTAAGGTGATTATGCCAAGGCTCCTTTCCTAAAGCAGGTTTTTCTAGCTAAATCTCTTTAAGAAAAAAGGGAAGTAAAAAAATAAAAAATACAGTTCTTCAGTGTGTTGGGCTTTAATTGATTTCAGTTTGAAATAATCTGCATGCCAGGGTGCGCATTTCCAGGATACTCGCTCCCAGCCGCCACAATTACAGTGAATTGTTTCTTTCATGGTTGGAACTGAGTCATCTTCTCTTGACAAAACATGCTTTCTGAATATGAATTTGCCTTCCCTGCCTGTAATGTTTCTGCCAGCATTGCCATCCATGGGCTCACAAAATGCCTCATTGACAGTCATGATATCCCACGCAGCATTGCTTCTGATCCAGAAACTCACTCTGCAGGAAAGGAAGTGCAACAGTTGGCTCATGCCCAAGGAATCCAGTGGTCTGGTGACATACATATCGCCTAGAAGTGGCCGGTCTCCTTGAAAAATGGGATGACTTGTTGAGGTCTCAGTTCCAGTATGACTGAGAAGACTACACCTTGGAAGGAGGGGCTTTCATCTTATGGAAGGCAGTCTCTGCTTTGAATCAGAGCATTAGTAGCTGTTGTTTTCTTCCCCACAGTCAGAATGCATGGGTCTGGGAATCCAGATGCAGAAGAGTGGGGGGCAGTTCTGGGCTCAGAGAAGGGTCAATTATGTTTTTTGTTTGTTTGTGTGTGTTCCATGACACATAAATAGTGTTTTGACACAAATATGTAAATATGGATGTGGTAAGTTTGCTACTGTGTGTGACAAAATTATGTTTCAGGATGACTGAATTAGAGCTAAACCATTAGATATGAGGAAGTACCTGCAATCCGAGTTTCTTGTATAAGTGATTTTTAACCATAAAAAGCCTCGCTACAGAATCTGGAGATCATTCGTGTCTCTATTTTGCCATATTTCAAGAAAAAGTAGTTATCACTGGAGTTGTCCCAAAGTGTTGTGAAAGTCATGGCCAATTTTTAGACTCTGCTTATATGAGGGGGTCCCCAAAACCCTGGAATTTACTTATAAAAAATTGTGTATTTATTATTACGTGTTTAAACTTCAGTCACCTGCAAAGTGCTCTCCATTTGATGCAATACAATACACCTACTGAGACATTTTTTCCACTGCTCAGAACTGGTTTTGAACATGTTGATTTTGATGCCTTTTAGTACTTCTGCCATTTTTTATTTCACCTCCTCCACATTGGCAAAATGTTTTCCTTTGAGGACTTCTTTCATTCAGAGAAACAAAAAAAAGTCACTTGGTGGGAGATCGAGTGAATAGGGAGGGTGGGGCATGGGGGTCATGCTGTTTTTGGTCAAAACTGGCTGAACACTCAGTAAGGAGTGGTCAGGTGCACTCAGAATCACCGATTATGGGGACAACTTTAATAGAACAATAATTTTTTAAAAAATTTTAAATGTTCGTACTAGGTCAAATTTTGTCTAGCTTATATTAAACTACTTTATAGAACTTCTATCACTCAACACAAGCTGTGGTAATCTGATTTCATTAGTGACTTTTACTAATAGCTTCCCTGTGTCTACATCGTATTTTGCACTATAATTTAGCGGTCTCCTTTCTGACATGTGTCTTGCTCTGGCCAATAGGAGATTGGCCAATCCGAGATTATCCAGTGTAATATAAACACAGACTTGAGAGGTTCTTACATATTAGGACTTTATCTGCTCTCTCTTGCTTCTCTGTGACTAGCACAAACACAAGCGTGGCCTAGCGTAAGCGCTATGAGAGACCCACGCATTTGAGAGACAACTGGAAGAAATCTTCGCTGTCCCAACCAAGGGCACGCTAGATCATTCTTGAGCCACATGATCCCAAATATGTGAGAGTGCCCAGCAAAGATCCCAGAGTGTCTTACCAATGCTGAAGCTAATTATGAATGCAAGATTGAGCTCAGCCATGACCAGAAAGCGCCCTAGCTAACATGAAGACTGGTAAGCAATGATAAAGTCTTGGTGTAATATGTCACCGAGTTTGGGGTATTCCTGATACATAGCAAGGACAATATTAAGCATGAATAAATAGATTCGAAAAGATACAGCTTTAGGTCTTTGGGGAAAAGATTGATTATTTAATATGTGATAACTGGTTGATGATATAGAAAATAAACAGTCAAGCCAATCAATCAAGTTAGAGGCATGTCTTACATCTTAAATCATATTGAATTAGAGAGGAATCAAAGACACTGAAAGAACAAAGAGCATTCTTTGTAAGCATGACCTTACAGTAGTGTAATGAAAAATAGATTATATAATACTTTAATGAAAAATATTGTATTTGATTAAGTAATGAAATAAGAAATCTTTTACTCCACAAATTCTCCTTAGGGAAAATATTTATCTTTGTTTTCAAGGATTCTTTGAAGGTCTTTCTCCGTTGGTCTTGAGGATGGAGGAAATTGCATTACATTAGACTATATAGGTTGGGAGATGATACAACAAATGTTCACTGATTATTTCTGCCTTGTGGGATTAAGAGTTTATTTCTCTTTGCATCTTTGTATTTCTGAATTGTTTTAAGGGACATACTTTGCTTTGTGTCACATCCTCTAGTTTTTTCATTACAGGATTCCCTCACTTATTGTGGGTATTCCATTTCAGAACCCCCAGGAAGTCGGAACCTTACATTTATTCTACACTCTTAAACCTGTGTAACTTTAACAACATCCGTATACAGTACCGCAAAATCCCGCGATATAGCAAAAAATCCGCAATAAATAATTAAATATAATATTTTTTTAAATCCCGCGATACAGTGAGGCCGCGATAAGGGAACTGTGATATAGAGAGGGACTACTATATACCACTTTGTTGTTCAGTTCTGAGTATTTTATACTGTATTGTTATTTTCTCTTTAATCTACATATTATTTAGAGTACTCCTTTTTACTTTGTGATTTTATGGGGGAGGGACTGGTTGATTGTTGACTTCTTTTTTTTTTTTTTAATGTTTTTTATTGATTATATTGTTACAACCGTTCAATTGTTGACTTCTAATGTACTTAATTTTGTATGGGCATAGGAAACAATCTATATATAATAATTATTAGGTCTCATTGGGACATTATCAATAACCTTGCATGTAGGTGATTTGAAATGGAAAAACTCATTACTACTGAGTCTATAGATCCTGGTTATTAATTATTAATTGCATTACTTACATCTTCCTTATTCTCACTACTTTTGTCTATTGGCTCCATCATTTTCTGAAAGCGATGCGCCCTGTTAAAGATTATGGAGTCGTCAATTTCTCATTGAAGTTCCATCAGTGTTAGCCGTGTTTTAGGTATGTACACATGGGTAATTGTGGTACAGTTGGCGTCCTCAGAAACTGGACTCTTCAATCCCTACTTCTGCATTCTCAGATGATTGTTATGACATTTTATTTTTCTCAGCTGACATTTTATTTTCTTCATAACCTCCAGTGCCCTGTTTTTCCTAATATGAAGTATCCGTTTTGAAATAAAATCAGGATGGCAGCCCCTCCTTTCTCTACCCTCTTTGGTTAGGTATATGGGGGCCTTGTGTGCTTAGCTCTTTGCTTGTTCCGAGGCCTGGAGTAGCTTGAGTTCTGTCCTCTTGGAAAGGGGAAGTGACAGAAACCCAAATACAGTTCCATCACGTGCAGGTCACAGGGATTAGAAACTGAGTTCTTTGGGCCTTATTGTTCAGTCACCGCACTTGGTAAGTAGCATTGTTAAATAACGATAAATACAATACATGGTTTTGAAGATGGTATATAGAAAAAAAGGGATAAATAAATTTAAAATGTGTCCTAAGGCAAATAGCAAAAATGTGTCAGGCCCGAGGAATAATAGATTTGTGAATGAGGTTGTGAGGAATGATAAGGGAGGCAGAGAGAAGAGACAGGAGAAGCCAAGAAATTAGCTTCTGAGAGCATTCAAATCATTCCCATTGCTAAGGAAACCACTTCACAATTTCCTGTCTCTGTCTCAGCTTGGAACAGCTGCTTTACTTGTGTTTGGCTTCACTGAAGGACTTTAATTGCAAGGTGAAGAAGAGCCAAAGTGCCAAAGCTAGAGAGGAGAGAAAAATTACGGTGATGCAAAACAACATAAAAACAAATTATTTGGGGTAACTGGTAAAGCTGATACTTCTAAAATGGAGGTTGTGCGATCCCATCTTTCTAAAGGTTCTCTAATGGTGGCGGCAATTTACTTAAAGTGATCACTTCAAACTGGTGCTTTTATTTCTCTGCATGAAAAAAAAAATAATGAAGCAATATTATTCATTTGTGTTCCTCTGCCAGAATGATCAAATGGACGTTTTGTAGCTTGACCTTCTTTTCCTTCTGTCATGTCTTTTACTAAAAGAAGTCAAAGTGAATAATGGATTGCGCTCTTAAAAGACCCTCATTGAATGAATGGGAGGAGATCATCAGAGCTGTCCACAGCTGGAGTTTTGCTGATCCTACAGGAATGTAGTTTCAACATTTTCTTCCATTCCACATTCTCATTTTCTCATTGCTGTGAATTACCTGAGCCCAGTCTTCCCCTACCATCTCCAACATTACTGGCAAAATTTTAGCTTCTCTTTTCCATCCTATTTTTTCTGCCAAAGATTAATTTTGTTTCTTTTATAATAATTTTTAAAAGAAAGATTGGCGTGGTTGTAGAAATTAATGATTGCAACCTATTTAAAGCTCTTCTTGTGCACATATAATACTAGACAAAAAACAAAAAACCAAACAAACCAAAAACAGAACTAGAATTAGTCTTTCAAGTTAATCCAGGCGCAATAACCACTAATAACATTTTCAACATCAACCATAAGCTTTGTCTAAATCAGCAATATCCCATATAATGTCTTCAATAATAGATATATTCACTTAAAATCCTGCCCAGTATGATGTTACTAGCCATTGGTTGCGGTTAAGCATTTGAAATGTGGCTGCTGTGACTGAAAAACTGAATTTAAAATTTTATGTCATTTAAACTAATTGAAATTTAAATAATTACAAGAAGCTAGTGGCTCCTGTATTGGACAGTGTGGTTCTAGTGGACCTCACTGATATTATTTTATTCATTCTTATTCCATAATATTGCTTTTCACCTATTTACAGTAAGATAGGCAGAAGTATCCTTTTGGATTAAAAAAAAAACATATTAAAGGATGAACAAAAACTCTAAGTGCATTTGGAAAGAGATGTGGGTTAGTGCTGAGCACATTCCTGGCTTTTGATAGCTATTTAGGTAACAGATAAATGGTGGAACAGTAGTTGTGATAATATAAAAGATATGAGGTTACCATTTATTTAAATCAAGGCCTCCTTACTCATATACAACTACTAGTTGCAGACCAGTTACACTTGGCCTTTCAGTTTCTAAAGTTTGCCCTGGTCTCTATTACCTGTATAGACCATCAACCCTCAGGAAAAGGAGAAAGACTTTGTAGGATGCAGCTAGGTGCTGGGACGTCTGGGAAATCACATACTCTAGAAAAACAGGGCTCTATCCTTCCATTTCACGAGCTTCTGAAATCTCACTCTCATCGCAGTATCTGCCCAGGTCTGTTGGAAATCCAGTCAGTGACTGTGCTGATTTCACTTGTCCTTATCCTCACCCCCTGCTCAGTCTCCAGATCTTCATCTGATTATGATGGATCTACCTCCTTCATGCTACTAAAAACTGTGATACTCATGTTATTGTTCTTCTGGTATCCTGTTCTTTTTTTGATCTTCCGTATACACGGCACAAAACGGTCTTAGATTGTACACTTCTAGAGCAAAGATTACGTTTACCTAATTGTTTAAATTCAGTGTCAACGTCGGCAACCAAAAGTTTAAACACGAAGAACAATTCCACTTCCTGTTGCCGCTGGGTGACAGTGGAGCTCTTAAGCGGCTGGCTGCAGAAAGAGAGCTTCTTCCTTTCAAAGGGACACGCGTTACATTATCGAGTCCAGCATGGTTTGGGAAAAGTTGCAATATTTCGCAGATTCAGAGCGAGGAAAATGAAGGAGGGAATCTGGTGTTTAACAATGAATGCAGCGGCTTCTGCAAACGTGCTGAGCCCGGAAAAGGGTGGTGCTCTGCGGAGTGGGGAGAAAGGTTGGCTCCTGCCTTGTTTCCCGTAAGATTAGTTCCCTGCGAGGCGATCCTAACACATCTATAATATTCCTATTACCATGGCGTATTCCTGCTTGGTTCATTTTTATGGCATATTATAAAGCTAACACCATGCGTCGCTTATTTTAAATTGGGAAAATGAGCCAGGGGTGACAAATAAAAACAGAGCTAAAGTGCTTTTAAAATAACTCGTATTAAATGTTTTGTATTTAGTGAATCACTCCAGGTACTTCCCCCCACCCGCTCCCCATCCTCACTGTTTTGAAATGTTCCGTATTTCCCATTAACAACCCTGAGACTTGGAGGTGTCTGCCTCAGATATGAGTGCACCTGAACTTTGGAAATTAGCTGTAGCTTCCCACTTGGGGATTAATAAAAGAAGTGGAATGAATGTTAATAGCTTCTTAATTTAAGAATTCCGAGGTTAATTAATAAGTCTTTTTCATAACACATATATCGCCAATTAATTTTAAGACCAGAAGTGGCTGTCAAATTATCCTTTGATCTCTTTTGTCCAGGTAATTAAGGGTAATTGACCTTTAAATTTCAACATTTGTGTAGAAGAAAAACAACAATGACAATACCCTGAATTTTATTTTAAAAAATAAAGAACTGTAGTAACCAAGTGGTTTAACACAAATCTTATAATAAAACAATGTACATTACTGTAGAAAAAAGCCATAAAATCCAATTAAACCCAGCTTTCAATGTATTATATATGCATTATTGTATATATACATGGATGTATATACATAAATACATATATGTGTATTTATATATGTATGTGTGTGTGTATATATACGTATATATATGCATATATACACATATAAACTTTTTCTAGGGCAGTCATAATAAACTACCATAGACTAGGTGGCTTAAACAATGGAAATTTATTTTCTCTGGAGTTCTACAGGCTAGAAGTCTGGGACCGAGGTGACAGTGGGTTGACTTTTTCTGGGCTCTCTGTGGCTTACAGATTACCTTCTTCACCCTGTGTCCTCACATGGGTCCCCTCTGTGGATGTTTTAATCTCCTCCTCTCATAGGCACAACAGTCAGATTAGGGCCCAATCTAATGACTGATTTTTAACATAATTATCTCTTTAAAGATCCTATTCTCAAATATATTCACATCCTGAGGTCCTGGGGGGTTATGTATGACTCTAACATATTAATTTGGGGGGGAACCGTTCAGTTCATAACATGTATTTCCTTAAGAATCACTTACGTGGACATGGACAGCGGGGAGGGATATGATTGCGGGGGGGGGGTGGAGAGAAATTAGGGGAAAAGGGGACAACTGTAATTGAAAAACGAAAATAAAAAAAAATCACTTAGGTGGAATTGTTTTTACCTTCTTACAAATTTACTATTTAAAAAATAATAGGCAATATAAGTAAATGGGGCAAAAATTTTAAAGGCACAAAATATTTAATTTCTATCATTGATAATCATTACTCATCCCCACAAGTAGTCACTATTATTTTTAAGTATATTTTATTATTTTATTGATTATGTTACAGTAGTTCCAATTTTTTCCCCTTTGCTCCCCTCTGCCCAGTACTCCCCTTCCCTCCAGCAATCCCACCCCCCCTTAGTTCATGTCCATGGGTCGTGCATATAAGTTCTTTGGCTTTACCCTTTCCTAATTTTTCATAACTTCCTCCTGTCTATTTTGTACCAACTGATTATGCTTCTTAGTCCCTGCACCATTTCCCCATTTCTCTCCAGTCCCCCTCCCAGCTGATAACCCTGCAAATGATCCCCATACCTATGATTCTGTTCCTATTTGGATTTGCTTAGTTGGATTTTGTTTTCATTTTTTAGATTCAGTTGTTGATAGTTGTGAGTCTGTTGTCATTTTAGTGTTCATAGATTTGATCTTCTTTTTCTTAAGTAAGCCCCTTTGAGATTTCATATAGTAATAGTTCGGTGATGATGAGTTCCTTAAGCTTTACCTTGCCTGGGAAGCACTTTATCTGCCCTTCCATTCTAAATGATAGCTTTGCTGGATAGAGTAATCTTGGTTGTAGGTCCTTGCTTTTCATCACATTGAATACTTCTTGCCAGTCCCTTCTTGCGTGCAAAGTTTCCTTTGAGAAATCAGCTGAGAGTCTTATAGGCACCACTTTGTAGGTAACTCTCTGCTTTTCTCTTGCTGCTTTTAAGATTCTCTCTTTATCTTTAACGTTTGGCATTTTAATTATGATGTGTCTTGGCGAGGCCATTTTTGGGTCTAGCTTGTTTGGGACTCTCTGTGCTTCCTGAACTTGTATGTCTATTTCCTTCACCAAATTTGGGGAGTTTTCCTCCATTATTTTATCACATAAGTTTTCAATTTCTTGCTCTTCCTCTTCTCCTTCTGGCACCCCTATGATTCAAATGTTGGGATGCTTAACGTTGTCCCACAGGTTCCTAAGCCTCATTCTTTTCAATTCTTGTTTCCTCATTCTGTACTGGTTGACTGTTTCTTTCCTTCTTATGTTACAAATCACTGACTTGAACCCCAGTTTCCTTCCCTTCACCACTGGTTTTGTGTGGATTTTCCTTCGTTTCATTTAGCATAGCCTTTACTTCTTCCCTATGCGTTTGTCATACTTAAGGATATCTATCAAGTATGTGAGCACCTTTGTCACCAGTGTTTTGAACTCTGCATCTGTTAGGTTGGCTATCTCCTCATCGCTTAGTTCTCCCATTGGAACTTTGATCCATTCCCCCCTTTTGGGCCATACTTTTCTGTCTCATCATCTTGACAGGCTCCTGTGTTTGTTTGACTCTGTGTTTAGATAGAGCTCAGTCACTATTATTCATTGTTCGTTTTTTCAGAGAGATATTTTATATATCTATATGTCTCTGTGTATGTGTTGCATACATACATGAATATGTGTGCATGTGTGTATATGCATGTATATGCATATACATACATGTATAATTAGAACAAGTAGAATGCAGAGCAGTCTGCCAAGTATGCTTCCATTTTTATCTGAAAAGTATAATACACATATATGTAGGCATATATACATATATATATTATTTTGCCATGTTTTTATCATTTTAAAACTATTTAAATCTTTGATTCACTTTAGATTTATTCCTAGGCTAAAATTTAGCTCTGGGCAGATGGCCCTATAACAATGAAGATAAGCAGGGTGGCAGAGTGCCACTGCTTGAGCACATTCCACAGCTGTGCCCGTCCCTAGCTGTGTCCCCATGGGGCTGGGACGGACAGGGAGCACCTGCACCTGCTTCCTGTGGGGTCTCTGCTTGCACTCCCAATGCCTGTGGCCAGTGCCCCAGACCTTCTCTTGACACCACTGATTAATAAGATCAGGAGTTTTGTTATCATAGCTTTATGATATATTTTACTATGTGTTAGAGTTAGTCTTCATTATTCTTTTTTTAAAAAGATTTTTCTTATTGTTTTTGCTTATTCTATAGCTCCAAGAATATGTTTCAAGTTGCAAGAATGTTGTTATTTTTGAAATCCTTTCTTCTCTGTAGACTACTGTAGATCTTTATTCTTTCTGGAGATGAGATAGCTTAGGGAGTTGGGGCTGACTGTTGACAGCAGAAAAATAAAACTGAGAGACTGTAAATAGAGCTGCCTCGGCTAGATAGTGAAGCAAGAGGTCTGTGCTTAGAGCCACTTTTACTTTTGTAGATAACAGCACAAAGATATGGGTGTCTGGGGACCAGATGTGGATGCTATGAAATGGAGATAGCACGGGCTTATCTTAAAAAGAATCTTACTGAACAGTGCTGCTTGGAGAGGACATGTGACCATAGGGAGGGTTGGTGGTCACCAGAGTCCAGCTCCTAAGGAAGTGATCATAAATTGCCAGAAAGCGATGACGTAGTGTCCACATCAATATAATGGGCACTAGAGGTCTTCTGTTTCCTCATCACAACTCCATTTTCCTTCCCTCAGTCTCAGCTCTGATGTGCTCCACTGTTTGCACTGGGAGAACTGGGGTTTGGGGGCCAAATGGTACAGTTTGATAGCATTTGTAGAATTGTATTTAGGAGTTGCTGCCCTCTCGAGTCACTCTGATGTGGGATATTCTGGCAAGTCCGTAGGAAATGCCCTGGTGGAAGCATTTGTCTGGTGTTCCTGCCTTTAGCCAGGAGGCAGACACCACTCTTTGGCCACGTTTTTATGGTTAGGCTGAGATACAGACGAAAGGATCAGGAACGTGGGCAAATGTCTTTCCATGCGCTAGTGCTGTCGTAATCTAGGCGGTGTCAGCTTTATGTTGTAAACTGTGAAATACTGGTCATTGTGTTGTTTAAGTCTTTATCTTTCTTTAAATTTATTTTATTTTTTCCATTACCATTTATCCCACCTTCCTCCCCCATGGTCACCACACCGTTGTCCACGTCCGTGCATCCTTTTTCTTTTCTGCTCTATCCCTTCCCCCCGAACCCCTCCCCAGAGCTGCCAGTCTGCTATCTTACTTGATTGATTTATCAATTAGTAAGAACTATGTTAAACTATGTGGATTTATTGAATTAGTATTGCATTTTTGCAGTCAAAAATGACCAAATTTGCCACAGAAATATACAAAGTAAAAAGAAACTGATTATTATAAAAATTATTTTTGCAAAGAAGCAATGAAGTCAATCATTTCAATGTGTTTAAAATTATTCTGCACATGGAAAAGTTAATAAGCATTTTTAAGTCTTTCTATAAAATTAGAAAACATTGATATCAAAACCTAACAAAAGTGTAACATGAAGAAAACTATAGTCCAGTTTACTTATAAATATTAGTGTGAAAAGCCTAAGTTTTATAAAGATAATGTATCAAATTATTGAAAAAAATATTTATAGCATGAATACATTCATTACAAAACTGATAAGTGCAACCTGAACAACTCAATGAATACATTTTATATTAATAGATCAAAATAGAAAAACCAGATATATGTAAAAGTAGGAATACTTATTAACATGATTATTCATATTTTATTTTAAATTTTATATCTCCCTATTATTTAGCTAAACTTAAATTTGTTTTATAGTTTACTGAGTGGACTAGACTCAAAGAGATAAACTCTTTTTGCCCTCAAACCGTCATGTTCTATCGCATCTTTCTTCCTTACCCTTCAGTAGCTCAGGCAGATTCATGCACTGTCTGGTATTAAGGATTTTGTCAAGTTTCAGTTTAAAAGTTCAACCTCACAACTTCCCATTTTCAGCTCAGGCCTCACAATCATTAGGAGACCTGTACCAGAGAGGGCGGGGAGAAAGCTGGTTTCTTCTTCCATGCTTTTTAAAAAAATTGAATTTATTGGGGTGGCATTGGTTAACAAAACCATATAGTTTTTAGGTGGACAGATCTACAACACCTAATCTGTGTATTGTATTGTGTGTTTGCCACCCCAAGTAAGGTCTCTTTCCATCACCATTTATTCCCCTTTACCCTCCCCTGCTTCCCCATCTCCATTCCCTCTGGTAATGAGCACACCATTGTCTGTTTATGAGGTGGTTTCTTTTCTTTTTCTTTGATGCTTCTTCTTTTTCTTCTTTTAAAGTATATTTTTATAGATAATGCTGTTACAGTAGTCCCAATTTTCCCCCCTTGCTCCCCTCCACCCAGTACCCCCCTTCCCTCCAGCAATCCCCGCTACTTAGTTCATGTCCATGGATCGTGTATATAAGTTCTTTGTCTTCTCCATTTCCTATATTATTCTTAACATCCCCCTGTCTATTTTTTACCTGCCAATTATGCTTCTTAGTCCCTGCACCATTTTCCCCATTTTCTCCTTCCCCCTTCCCGCTGATAAACCTCCAAATGATCTCCATATCTATGATTCGGTTCCTGTTCTCGTTGTTTTTGATGCTTCTGAGTTTCCCCTTCTTTGCTGATTAACATCTGTTTCCAAAATCTAAGACATGAAAGTGAAGCTTTCATTAAAAAAAAAAAAAAAGAAAGAAACCTTTTACCAAGCTAATTTTGGGGCATTGGCGTGGGACCCAACTTTCTAGCCGCTCTGCAAACATCGAAGACAGGAGTGATGTGCTAGTTCCCTTCCTGCAGAAAACTTCAGTCTCCATGATGGGATCTCTCTCTGCCACAGCTTTGGAGCTCATGGGGAGGAGTGGGCGACATTCCTCCTCTTACTGTCATGCAGAGGCCAAGCCCTGCTACCACCATGGGTTCATTTTTCTCAGTGGACCCCAACCTTCTGCTGATATGGGATGGACAGGATGACAATCAGTTGCCATTTATGGCAAACCCCTGGAGATGGATATCTGGCAGCCCCCTGACTGCTCTCTCCAGAATGCAGGGTTCTTATCTATCTGTTTTGAGGTTTTAACCAAAATTCTAAGAACAAGAAAACTTTCATTCTACATTTTGCTTTGTGTATGCATGCGTGTGGGTATTCTGGGTTTTCTAGAGTTTGAACTGCTTTATTTTTCTCCTTTTCAAACCCAATCCGTGAGTTCTTTTCTAGACTACAAATAAAATCTTGAGGTCTCATGGTTTTCCAGTTATCGAAAGATGACTTTTGCTTAGTTTGGTAATTAGATAATTCTTATACTATCACAGTTATGATATTATCCCACTTAAGGCTTCCTTCACCCACAGCATGACGGTGTCAGAGCTTATAATTCATGCCATGCAAAATGTGGGCTGTCAGCCTTCCCTGTGGCTGACCTCCCTCCCACTCTGGTACAGCAGGCTGCTCTAGGGAAGAGGGCCAGTGGGTGGCCTGGAAGGTAATGACCCTTGAGAGACTCTTCAGACAGGCAGCCATTAACATAGAGGACCCCCAGCATTGAGATGATGTGGGACAGATTGTCAGGGCCTTGAGCCTGGGGGCAAGTCACAGAAGGACATACACAATACTAGCGGGATCTGCAAGAACGGAAATTCAGCTGTAACTCATTAACAACAAATTACTTCTAACTTCCATGCATTTGGAAGTTAAAAAATAGAATCAATTTAGGCTGAAAACTAATTTCAGAATTTAGAAACTATTTTGAACTAAAGGATAAAATACATATTATATACCAAATATTATGGATGCAGCTAAAATAGTACTTACACAAAAACTTCAGGTATTTTTTTATTTATTTTAGAGAAGTCTTAGGACAGAATGAATGCAAAAGGCACAGTCATGAGAAAGTTATAATTGAGAGAACTAAAAATGGCAAGAGATTTTTCCCCCTTCTCTCCTTCCCCCCTTCTCTCCCTCCCCCCTCCCGCCTAATAACTGTTATTCTGCTCCTTGTCCTATTTAGTTCATTTGTTTGTGTTGTTCCTTAGTTTCCTGTATTTGGTGATATCACATGGTATTTTTCTTTCTTTGTCTGGTTTATTTCACTAAGCATAATTCTCTCTAGTTCCATTCATGTTGCCGCAAGTGGCAGGAGTTCCTTCTTTCTTTTTGCTGTATAGTATTCCATTGTGTAAACAGCCTAAGTGCCCACCTGTAGATGAGTGGATCAAAACACCATGGTACATTTACACAATGGAATACTATGTAGCAGAAAGAAAGAAGGAACTCCTTCCATTTGCAACAACATGGATGGAACTAGAGAGAATTATGCTTAGTGAAATAAGCCAGGCAAAGAAAGAAAAATACCATATGATATCACCTAATACAGGAAACTAAAGAACAACATAAACAAATGAACTAAATAGGACAAGAAGCAGAATAACAGTCAATAGGGGGGAGCAGAGAGGGAGAGAAGGGGGATAGGTAAGGGAAGGGTTTAGTCAAGGAACGTGTATAAACGACTCATGGATACGGACAACGGGGAGGGATATGATTGCGGGAGAGGGGGTGGGCTGGGTTCGGAGGAGCAATGGAGAAAAAAATAGGACAACTGTAATTGAAAAACCAAAAAATAAAATAAAAATAAAAATAAAAATTATATGCCAGAAAAAATAAAATAAAAATGGGAAAAGAATCTTTTAATGAAAAATAATTTACTACCAGTCAAGATGGTGGCATATATAAACACGGCTCATCTCCTTGCACAACCACATCAAAATTAATTAAAATATAGAACAACCATCACTCAGAACCATCAGAAATTGAGTTGAATAGAAATTTGACAGCTATGGAATTAAAGAAACCACATCCATCCAGACTGGTAAGAGGGGCGCAGACATAGAACGAGCTGATCCCTCACCCCCATGTGGTGTATAACGATTCAGGGGGGATATCTCAGGAGCGAGGTGTCCCAGGCCCACACCAGACCTCCCAGCCCAGGGTTCCAGTGCCAGGAAGAAAAGGCCCATAACTTCTGGCTGCAAAATACAGTGGGGATTGAGTCGATGGAAGAAACTTCTAGAGTCCCAAACAGTTCCCCTTAAAGAACCCACACATGAACTCACCTACTCAGACTCAATCCCTCTGAGATTCAGCATCAGGGTAGCAGCTCGAAAAGCACCAGTGACATACGGGAAAGGACTGAAGTGTCTGGAATCAGGGCAGGAGCTATGAGACAGCTTTCTCCCAGACAGAAAGGCAGACAGAAGCCATTGTCCCTTTTATAAGCCAGGAGGCAGTTGCCATATCTGAGACTCCATCCACCTGGCTAACATTGTTTGAGAATCTGCCCCACCCAACTTACTTACACCCACCCAAGATGTTAATGTGACTTTTACTCATGAATGGCTGGTCTTGGGTCATTTTTTACAACTTCCTAAATTCTATCAAATAAGTCACAGTCAGCCTCTAGTGCCTGCTAGTGCCTGGCACTAGCAGCATCCAGCCTAGATTCACAGCTTGGCTTTGCCTTGGAATCTCCATGCCCAGCACAAATAGCAGCCATCTCAGATTGCTTTATAGCTCAGGCAGGGTATCCCTGGGCAGAAATCAGGTTGGGGCTGACCTTATCCTGTATCATCCAGGAAACCCAGTGGACAGCTATAGACCAAATCAGCACCATCACCCTGCCCCTGTGCAGCTGATCCTCCACAGAGGGTGGAGGTTGGTGGTCAGTGGTCACAGACAGTCCTTGTAGCTGACAGGCAATGGATATACTCCGCCCACATGAAGAGCACACCTCTAGTACCCAGCCTGGGTGATAGGGGAGGCTGTGCCACTGAACCTACAGGACACCTATTATATTAGGCCACGCTACAAAGACAGGGGTCATAGCAGCTCTACCTCATACATAGAAACAAACACAGGGAGGCTGCCAAAATGAGGAGACAAAGAAACATGACCCAAATGAAAGAGCAGGCCAAAACTCCAGAAAAAGAACTAAAGGAAATGGAGATAAGCAATCTATCAGATACAGAGTTTAAAACACTGGTGATAAGGATGCTCAAGGAACTTAGTGAGGACCTCAACAGCATAAAAAAGATCCAGTCAGAAACAAAGGCTACACGAATTGAAATAAAGAACGATTTACAGGGAATCAACAGTAAAGTAGATGAAGCCAAGAATCAAGTCAACTTAGGAAGCAAAAAACAATCAGTCAGAACAAGAAGAAAAAATAATCCAAAAAAACCCAAGGAGAGTGTAAGCAGCCTCTGGGACAACATTCACATCATAGGGGTGCCAGAAGGAGAAGAGAAAAATCAAGAAATTGGAAATTTATTAGAAAAAATAATGAAAGAGAACTTCCCTAATTTGGTGAAAGAAATAGACATGCAAGTCCAGGAAGCACAGAGTCCCAAACAAGCAAAGAGGGCCACTCCAAGACACATCATAATTAAAATGCCAAAGGTTAAAGATAAAGAGAGACTCTTAAAAGCAGCAAAAGAAAGCAGTCAGTTACCTACAGGGGAGTTCCCATAAGGCTGTCTGCTGATTTCTCAAAAGACTTTGTATGCTAGAAGGGATTGGCAAGAAATAGTCAAAGTCATGAAAAGCAGGTACCTACAGCCAAGATTGCTCTACCCAGCAAAGCTATCACTTAGAACTGAAGGGCAGATAAAAAACTTCCAAGACAAGGAAAAATTAAGAGTTCATCATCAAACCATTATTATATGAAATGTTAAAGGGACTTAAGAAAAACTATGAACTATAAAATGGCAATAAATACAAATTTACCAACAACTGAATCTAAAAAACAAACTAAGCAAACAAAAAGATCAGAGACAGAATCATGGATACAGAGAGCATTTTGATGGTTGCCAGGCAGGAGGGGGTTATGGGGGATGGGTGAAGAGGTGAGGGGATTAAGAAGTACAAACAGGTAGTTACAGAACAGCCATGGGGATGTAAAGTACAGTATAGGGAATGGAGTAGCCAAAGAACTTACATGCATGACCCATGGACATGAACCATGGTGTGGGGATTGCCTGAAGAACTGGTGGGTGCTGGGTGGAGGGGAGCAAAAGGGGAAAAACTGGGACAACTGTAATAGCATAACCAATAAAATATAATTTAAAACATTAAAAAAATAATGAAGCTTCAACAAGATTAATCAGCATAAAAATAAAGATGAAATAATTGTTTATTTTTAAAAGAATGATAAAGAGGCCATAGTTAAGATGGAGTACATATTAAAAGATAACATAGGCTGTCATAATAACTTTTTTGCTAAAGTATAAAAACTTAGAGGAAGTGGACAACTTCTGGAAAATTACTACCAGAACTAAATCAGGAGAAAAGAGAAAGCTGAACTGTCATATATCACTGAAGAAATTAAATTATTAGTTGAAATATTCCCATTAATGCAAGTCTAAGTGCATGCCTTCGAACACGGAAAGATGCATTGCATTTGTTACGCTTGGTTGGCTGAGGATGCTAAGACTTGAAGGGACTTCTAGCTGATTCTCCTCTTAGTCATTAGAAGCTCCTTCCTTTCCTCCTCAGCACACAAGACCAAATTGCATATGAATGTCTGATTTATATCGTAGCTTATATTCTTCTGTGTCTGTAATACGATTTTTACAGTCCGGAGGCAGAAACTACTAATATTTTTTAACCTCAGTATTCTTTCTTACTTTCTTTCCTAATGTGACTCCAATAACGAAGTGAAAATGCACCAGCAAATAGTACTTTTTTTTCTTTTTCTTGCAGCTACAAATAACCTTTTCACTACGTTTCAGGTAAACGAGAGCAGCGTGAAAGGGTGTGTCCCGGGGACGGGTGTGCCTGCCACCTTCCCCATCGCGCTGCGGCCTCGAGCACCTGGAGCCTGAGGGGCATGTTCCTGAAGTTTTGAAAGTTAATATTATATTCTTTAAGAAAATGTTTTGCTATGTGGAGTCACACCTAACCCAAATACAAGGCCCCGGCAGAGAGCTGCTTGGGGTTTCTCCTGGTGGAACAAGCCAGATCCTGTTCCCAGGGTCACTGGCTTTGATGTTTTTGTTTTTATCGAAATTTATTGGGGCAAAGATGGTTAATGAAATTATATCAGTATCAAGTGTACAATTCTATCATACATTATCTATGTATTGTATTGTGTGTCCACCACTGAAAGTCAAGGTGGGAATGCAGACTGGGGCAGCCACTGCGGAAAACAGTCTGGAGTTACCTCAAAAAATTAAACATGGGACTGTCTTATATGTTTGATTTTAGCATCTCCCCTGCCGTGGCTGTCCCTGTCACAGCTCCCTATTTCTAGGGCAGACCTTCACAGAAACAGCCTCCTTTATAGCTTTGAATCCAGAACGAACCTTTTATCTGATTGTGAGACTTTTACATCTCTTTACAGTCTCTGCGATAGAATTTAACTTGGTGTCAAAGTCCTTCCTTCTATCCTCTGCCAATTCTTTCCCAAGATTATTTCAATTTTCTGGTTGTGAGGTGTTCGTCTTCGTCTTAGGGGGTCCAGACAGGTGGCCCCAGCCCAGGCCTTGCCCACAGGCTGCAGGGCGGGAGGCTGGGCCGAACCTCTGTCCCAGCCCCAGCTGGTCTGGCACACGGAGGTAAGAAGTTTGATGTCCACTTAAGATTCCAATTCCTGGTCAGTATTCACTAGCAAGTTTAAAACATTTTCTCCATCTAGTTAACTGGCACATTGCACAAACCTGGTTTTCTGCCTGGAACATCCAGTACTAAACCACGCTTTTCCCCCAGATTGAAATTCCACTCTGTGTGGTCTCTGTGAGAACCCTTCACTTTCTGGCGTCAGTCCAAAAACCACCCCTGCTCAGGCTGGGTCCAGATTTTCCCTCTATTTCTGTCTTCAGAATCTAGGGAGACTCAGGGAAAATACACGTGGCTTGGGTCGCCGGTGGTGATTTAAAATCTAAAATCCAGGTGCGTCAGCATCTCGGCTTCAAAGCTCCATCTTGCCTCCCCTTCGCACCATCAGATGTCACATTGGACCCCAAGCGCCTGTGTGACTCATCCCCACACCTGAAAGTAAGCACCATTCCAAAATAACGTGTCAGGGGAACACCAGTCCTCAACAATTCTATAATGCCCTTCGTTTCGTTTCCTGGTTACTTGTCGCCAGAGCCGCCCTGATGGCCGCAGAGCACACTCCCACGTTTTTCTGCCGCCATCAGCTTTGTGCGTCACAGCTTCCTCGGACCCTCTTGCCTTCCTCCGATTCTCCCCCCTGACAGCCAGGACGCCTGGGCTGATAGGAAGGGCTCCTCCATAGAACAAACGGAGGGGGGTAAAAAAGACCGAATGGGACAGAGCGGAGAATTCTTTTTGAGCGTAGGGAAAAAGAAGGCTGGGAACAGTCATCGGTTAACCATTTCTTATCCCGACACAGAGCCAATGAAATGCTCCCCTTGCTCACGTTAGGCTGAGGGCACGTTGACCTGATCCATCCTTGAAGGCACTAGCAGGTTTCTGGGCCCCCTCACCATCTGCGGCTGCCTTTTCCCTAAACTATAGACGCTGGTCTATATAGCAGGCTCAGCAAAACCTTTTTTCCTGCAAAGAAGCCACAGTCACGGCCCTAGATAAACAGCTGTGGGTGAGAATTAAGGCAGTCCTCCTTTCGTACCTGGGTGATTAGGAGATCCTAACACTGTAGTTTCTACTGATACAATGCAGGTGTTGATGGACGTGGTTAGAACAAAGTGCATTAGAAATAAGATCTGTGGATACAAAGGCAGAGGAGGTGACAATTTATGGAGCGGGTGCATTCTTTTTTTCTTTTTTCTTTTTTTCTTACATACTTTTTCGGAACGAAAAGAGACTTTCTGACTTCAGGAATAAACTCCAGTGGTCCTCATCAGAACATCACATACTAGAAGCGGCTGCATCCCTTTTCAGTGCTGCGGTTCCGCGCTCAGTGGGGAGTGCCGAGTGCTGGAAGATTCGTTAGACTCGGTGCGCATCACGCAGGCGTCGGGCCCGAGGGCCGAGGGAGGCCTGTGAAAAGCTGTCGTGTGCGCAGCAAAGGAACCACAGAGAACTCACGCCACTTCTGGCTATTTTACAAGTAAACTTATCCCCAATCGTTTTCCGTTTACTGAAAGTGAATCTGTAGACTGGAAAAAGGGCAGCAGCAAAAGCAACCGAAAGGGTTTGACAGAGAGATTCTGTAAAATAAAATAAAGATTTTAGCAGAGAATGGGCATTTTTTAGAGAAAAAAAATTAATAGTAAAATTTAAAAGGTGCCTTTTCCCCCCATCAACTACATTTAGGAAGACATGAACTAAGTGAAATAAATATAAGACAAGATGCCGGACAGGTGCAAAAGGAGCTCTCAGGCATGTAGAAATTTAAAAGGAGGAAAGATAAAAAAAATATTGCTATTTAAACTAATATAGTCCCAGAGTTGACACTTGTACCTTGTTATGGACAGAACTGTGTCCTCTAAGAATCTGTCTGTTGACTGATTCCTAACCACCAATGTAATTAAGGTTAAACGGGGCGGTAAAGGTGGGGCCCCGAGTCAGCAGCACTGGGGTACCTGTAAGAAGAGGAGGCGGTACCAGGAGTGCGCATGCACAGAAGAAAGGCCGTGTGAAGACAGTGACAAGTCAGCTGTCTGAAAGTTGGTAAGAAATTTATAAATATTTTGAGGATACATCGAAACTGCAATGTTTACGGATAAAAATGGTTCCTCATGGCGGAAAATATTTAATTACAATAGACCAATACTTTTATTTAGTATCATAATATTATACAACTTTAAGATTAAAAAAAGAAAGTCATTTAGGCCTATGGTTCCCTAACTATGTGTCGGGATGCCGTAGGGCACCACCATAAACTTGCGGAGGCACAGTGGGATATTTTGAATTTTTGAGGGAAACACAGGGAGACCGGGCATCTTTCAGAGGCTGTGTAAATTACTAGCTTAAGGTAGTTCATAATTTTAATTTAGAGTGTACTACATTTAATGAAATGTCTTATCTTTGTGACACTGGATTTTATTGAGGAGTGCTTTGATAAAAAGGACATGCCATGTGAAAATAAATTTGGAACAAGAAAAGAGGCTGGGGGTGTTTAATCTGACTTCAAGGTTTGGGGAGGTATGCTGTTTTTATGTAATTGTGATTATTAAATAATAATTTATTTAATAAATAATAAATAATCCATTATTTTAATAATTTGTTAATCATTATTAAGTAACACATTGTTCAATAAATTTATTAATAATAATTATTATTAAACAATAAATTATTTAAGGGTAGTATGAGCCAGGTAAGTTTGGGAACTTCTAACCAAGCAAAAAGGCATTTGAGTAGTAAAAAGAGAGAAAAATGTTCTCCAGATGGCTAAAGACGTTTATATTAAAATATAGCCAAGTTAATTTACTTTATCTTCAATTTTTTTGGTGAAGATTTGTGCATAATATATATTTTCTTAGTTCTGCAATGTCTGCTATTGTTATTTAGTTGAAATAAATTACTTAAAGATACAGCAGGTGTACTTAAACTCAACACGAGATAAATCAAAATTACTAAGCAGTGGGGGAGAACATGATATAAATGTACTTAAAGCCAGTATGGAAATTTGTATTTATGGTGTCAAATTCATTTAAGGAATAAATAAATTATTTAAAAAATAAAAATGTAAGATACATATATAAATAAAACCTATTTTTTCAGATGATAAATAAAATTAATACAAATAGTTTATTTATTAAAAGTCTATTAAAATCTACTTTTTGTGCTTCACTGAGAAAATATCATGTGTCAAGTGCTTCTAAGGCATTGAATGAATTTCCCAATGTATAACAATTTCCTGAGACATTTATTTAAAAATGAATTTTTAGAACTTATATAAAATTAATTTTCAGTGCCGTTACTATATGGTCATACATTAAAAGAAAAATAATCCAAACAAATATGATTTCATCTAATTTTTAAGATTCTAAAACCAAATATGTAGCAGAAAAATATGTGAAGAACTGACTTTCATTCTTTTAGTGTTGGTTTTAATAATAGAGGTTTATGAAGTAAAGATATTAACCCAAATAAAAATTAATATTCTTCCTCGCAACTTTTAAAATCATTTAGTAATCCACTCTTTATTGTAAAAAACTATTTCACATGCTCTGTCTCCTCTCTTTATTTTTGTCTTATTGGGTTAGTACAATGAAAGGCATTTCTTTACTGTATTTACAGTAACACGCACCCTCCCCCCCAATACATTCTTTTGATCGATGTGCAGTGTTTAATGTAGAGTCCCTGCGGACAGTTCCAAGCAGGGAGTTAGACTCCTGTTCATCATTTTAAAAAGATCGTTCTGACTGTTATGTGGATAGAAGGAGACAAGTCTGAAAACAAGTAACCAGTTACGAAGCTCCTGCAGTTCCAGGAGAGATATAATGGCTTCAGAGTATCAGGCACACAACATTATGCGACATATATTCACCATAGATCCTTTGCCAACATTAAATATATAATCATATTCAAAGGAGTACATTTAAGTTATATTCTAGCTTAGATGAAGGGGCCAAGAACGATAGGATTTTGAAGACATCACAGAAAATCAGAAATCTTCCAAATATAGATTGTTTCCATCCACACATTTTTTCTCTATATTATGAGTATTTCAAACTATAATTTTTATTTCCACTCAAATGTTGTCTCTTAAGCTGTGATGTTGCCTTCACTGAAGAGAGTTACAGTGTTTCTAATATAAATACAGAGATTAGCAGGCCAAAATGAAAGTTAAAAAATGCTAAAATTATAAAGAAACTATTCTGTTTTCCTAAATATAAGTTTCTTATCTTAAGTGGAAAATTAACATTTAGATTTTTGCCATATTTCTTTGCTCGAACATTTGACTATGCTCGCTGAATGATAAGATGATATAATTTCATTTATTTTTATGTCACCATAATCTTTACCGAGAAGCATATACTCACTTTTCTCTTAGATAAACTAAATAATATCCCTAAATAAACTGAATTGAACAAACAAAGGCTTTGTGCACTTGGTATAATAATTAAAATGGTATTATAGTAGGTTAATATGAGTGCACTGTGGGCAGGCACATCTTGACCAGGAACAGAATCTGTGGCACATGACGGTGCCCTCCTTTTTTTTTGACTATTTATAAAGATGGCCTCTCCTGAGGCATCAATCCTGTTTCTTATAATCATAATGTCATAATGTGTGGTCAAAATGAGTACCAAGGTCAGTTCTTTATACAAGCAGTCACAAAGTTCTACTTACAATCTGTGTATTTCTTTATACAAAAAAGAAAGGTGTTCTGACATGGGATAGCAGGCCAATATCATGTATCCATACGGAGAGTGCGTGTTCCCACATGTTCTTCTTAGAAGGAAGGGACATGCCGTGACTGAGCTTTTGAACCTCCTTCTACTTCATGGTTCCATATTTCTTTTTTCCCCCTCTTCGTATTTTATTTTCAATTTTTGATAATATTTTTATTGAATATATGTGGGTGGCATTGGGTAATAAAGTTATGTAGGCTGCAGATGTACAATTTTATAATACATCATCTGTGTGTTGTATTGTGTGTTCAACACCCCGAGTCAGGTCTGCTTCCATCGCCATTCATCCCCCTCATCCTCTTCTACCTCCTCTCACCCCCTTTTCCTCTGGTAATCACCATACTGTTGTCCGCGCCCAAGGTTTTTATTTTTGCTTAATCCTTTGACCTTTTTGACCCAGCCCTCAAAGCCTCTTCCCCTCTGCTAGCTGTCAGTCTGTTTTCTGTATCTGTGAGTCAGTTTCAGTTTGTTCATTAGATTTACATGTGAGTGAAATCATATGGCATTTGTCTTTCTCTGACTGGCTTATTTCACTTAGCGTACTGCTCGCCAAGTCCATCCATGCTGTGGCAAAAAGTTAGATTTCTTTCTTTTTTATGACCGAGTAGTATTCCATTGTGTAGATGTACCACAGCTGCTTTCTCTACCCATTTACTGATGAGCACCTGGACTCTTTCTAAATCTTGGCTATTGTAAGTAATGCTACCATGAACCTAGCTACTTTAAAGTGCTGGATTTATCTAGACTTACTTATAATATGCGTTTTAATGATTTTATAAATAGAAAAGGGTACTAGCTAGGCATATATTTTGTACCATCAGCCTTTAGTTTTACAGAATTCACCCACCAACTTGTTTGTTTTATTTTATTTTATTTTTTTTGAGATTTCTAGGTAATTATCATCTATGTTTCAAACAAGAAGTACCAGAAACTAAAATAATGTACAGATTTGTTTTAAATTCAATATCACAAATGTCAAAACTGTCACAAAACCAAAAAACTAAAATATTAAAATATTAAGAGGGTAATTTTAAAAAACAGCCTGAATCAAGTATTTTATTGGAAGGAGTTAAAAGTGAAATAATTTCAGCAGATGTGAATTCCTCTTTTCAAGTTTGCAATAATGCAGTCTTGCTCACAGTAGAGGAATGCTAGGATCCCCTCAAAGCTTTTTTCAACACCCCTTGATTTAAGAACAACAGGGGTTTACTTTGATGGGCAAATCATTCCCAAGTAAAATATCTCTAGCACTATGGACAGGTATGGGTTTTGTTTTTGTTACTGTGTCCCGTGCTGCTGCTGTAGGTGACGTGTGGCTGTGTGCTGCCCAGCGCCGTGTTCACCTTACGGTCTGGCTTTATTCTCTGAGGCTCAGAAGGAGAAAGCCTCACACAGTATTGCAGTGAGCAGTGGGCCAGAGCCTGCGATGTGGAAGCTTCTAAACTGCACGTGTAAATGCAGATTCTCACAGATTTCTTTGACAAAGAAATATTTTGGAGAATAGACCTATCAAACTCCACTCTAAAATATGACTTAGTGAAGCTCAGTTTCATGACAGATGTCTTGCTGATTATGGACTTTAGAGATTTATATGAATTTTCCTGCATCGATAAATGGACCATTAAATCAGGCCCACCTTTAACAGAGCACTTGAAGTATACTTGTAGGTATTTCTGAGAGATTTATTTTTTTGATGGAGAACTATATAAATCTTGTTGTAAATGTAACAAGATATATACATATCTTCTACAAAGGACTGTGCACTGACTGAATATGTTTAAAAGAAAAATGTATTTTGAAACCTATTCTGTCATGATCAGAGATGAAATACTTTATTATTATACTGTTGGTTTTTAAGTTAAGCTTCCTGATGCATGATACATTTGCAAAAAATTTTTTAAAATGAGCAATCAAGCTACCTCAGCTTGGATCCCAAGACTCTCATACTTTGTCATTGAAAATCAGTTCCTTCACATCAGGGTTGCTGGCAATTACAGGCTCAGCCACACACAAAGCTAGAATCAACCAGAGTCAGATTTAATGGTGGGCACACTGGGCGCGCGCCCTGGGCCACGACTTCTGAAGGGCCCCAACTTCTGAAGGGCCCACAAAACCCCAACTTTACACTTTTTTTTTGTGACACCAAGTTTGGTTTCATTACTACGCTGCATAAAATACGGTTAACATGTGTTTTTATTTTCCTTGTCTCTCTTTTTTTTTAAAGGGGCCCAATATTTTCTTCTGCACCCGGGGCCTCCACTGACCTTAATCCACCTCTGGAAACAACCTCTTATTCATGACCATGAAGACTCAATCTGGACTTGGCTTCATGGCCCTGTAGACTCAGTCCATACTTGGTGTCTCTAGTCCTGCTAACCACTTTCTTCATGGTGAGTTTATTACTAATTTTTTGGTTGCAAATCCCAAGCTGATTTTTGGCTAATTCCAAATGAGAGAGCGTTTATTGGAAGGCAACTCTTCAGAGGCTGGACAGCCAGGCTTGTTTGGAAACAGGCAGGGAAGCAGTGAGCAGGGAGAGCTGCCCCTCGGCAGACACCATCTGGCTACGGTGCCATCACCACTACCGATTCTGCACTTGTAATGAGGGACCTCAAATTTTGTTCTTTGCCTTCAGATCATTTACTCAAGGTTCAATGTCCATGGAAAACTACCAGTTTGGTTAACTTTGGTTACAAGTCAGAGTTTAGTGGGACAAGAAGACCGACCTTCAGAACAAGAAAGCAGCCCCTTGCACCACTGTTTCTAGGGAGACGAGGTAAACAATGTGACCATATGTAGGCTGTGATGGAGATGACCTTGAATGACTGTTGATTGGAATGGGCCATTGTGGTCTCCCAATGGTCCTGCTCTTGGACATTAGTTTGCACCATCTCAGTGACCAGAGGGGTTATGATATAGTGCTGACCCTAAAAAAGGATGAGGCGAATTCACTGTTGCCTTTTCTAGGAGACTCTAATGCCCATTTGTCCACAAGGAGGAACAGCCTATTATAAGACGAAAAGTAAAAACTCGTTTGTTTTACATTTTTTTCAGTAAGTGAAATATTTGTCTTACCATAAAATAATGCATCCAATATAAATTGAGCTGGCTGCTTGACCATGGGAATTTCTCTCACTAAACCTGTTTTGATCTTTCCTTTAACCAAAATCCAACTAAAAATTAATTTAAAACTAACATGTATAACGATCTACTCCTAAATTTTAGAAGTCTTTTTGAAAGCCACTTTATTTGTCACTGAACATTTAACGTCATATAGACAAGCTTTTTCAAACTTTAAGGTGCCTAAGAATTACTGAAGGAATTTGTTAAAGGTAAATTTGAGTTCAGTAGATCTAGGTAATTCAGGTGATGGTTCTATTCCACGGCCCTTGAGGAGAAGGATGGAAATGAACGGCTTCAGAAAACGGACCAAAATCATGGAAACTGAAAGGGAAGAGACCCAGTGAAGAGCTCTGTGAACTAATAGGAAAGCTTTTAACTCTACCTTGAAAGCTCGAAGAATCTGTTCTGGCATGATCATATTTTTATCCTAGAAAAATCACTCTGGAGGTTGTTTGGCATGTGTATGGGAGGGAAATTGGGCTAGAGCCAGGGAAACTAAGTAGGAGACAAGAAGTAATCAAGTCATCTGGGCAGAGCCAGACCAAAGGCTGCCAGCCCAGGGGCCCCATGGAACAAATCCACAAAAGACATGACATTTGACCGAAGTGCTCTGAGTTATGCTGCCAGGACAGCCAGACGAGCACCTGTGACCTTCTGTAAGTGGTGAAATGTAAAGGCATCCCGCTGCAAGCAAAGTTGAAATTGCCTTTGAGCATAAATAACACACTATGCTTTGCTTCTCTTAACCCACGTCATAACTGCTGAGTCTCATTGGACAGTGGAGGTGCATGGTGTGATGAGTACCTGCAGACCTGTCTTTGACCATGAGACCAGCTAACTAGAAGGCTCCTGAAGTCTAAAGTTTTGTTACCATTGATTTCCTGCCAAACTGATATGAAATACGGGGTAGTACTATAACATGGAAATGAGCAATATATTTTATCATTTTAATATAAGCCTTTACATGTACCTCTCAAAACATGGTCTGGTCCATAAAATTGATGTAGTATGTCCAAGTAAGGTATCTCGATCCTTAGTAAATACAAGGGTGACTAATGCTATCCTGTGATGAATGAAGACCACTTTGAAGTAAAATCTAATTCCAAATAAGTAAAAATCCAATACTACATTCAGTAAATATAATAAATTTTCTTTGAACACAAAGAGAATTACAAAAATTTAATTACTGTATATTAGATTGTCTCTGCCAACACAAATTAGAGATTGAGCTAATGTTTAGAGAATGTTTGCTTGGATGGCCTTGAGTTAGCACACATAGGGATGTTCATAGGAGGTATTTTGAATACATTTCAGAGACAAAAGTAAACAATAAACTGAACCAGATGATGAAAATGAATCACTTAGTCTTCTTTTCAGTTCCCTCAATGTGTAGAATAGCATCAAACACATGAGTAGGAGTGCCAGTGTAATGCTTCTACCTGAACAGAGATAATTTTAAAAATAACTCTGCATGCTTTTCTTTTCTTGATCTGATTTTCTTGTTTGCTATTTCAGCTGTAATGAAGAATGTGTGTGTGTGTGTGTGTGTGTGTGAATGATACTGGGGCGGGAGGGAATTAGGATGTAAAGAAAGTTACTATCTACCATCATTCAGAAAGAGAACGTAGAATTTTTTTCAAGGAAAGATGGCTGGTTGGAGGGAATCCATACACCTGGTAGGAGGGGTCGTACTTATGGTCACGTCTGGAGATGTGGGGAGAGATCACTTCACAGTATGCAACAGAGCAACCCCAGGGGTTGAGGCGGGGTGACTGTGAGCTCAGGCAAGAAAACAGTAGAGATAGCGTTCCTCCAGGCTCATTCTTTCTAAGCTCCCATGTGGCTTGAACAGGATTAGAAATCCCCAGGGGAGTGAGGAGAGAAGCTGAGATTGGAACATGTGGCTTATTACAGGGATTCTGCAGAAAAGAGTGTGGTCTCAGATGAGAAACAAAGGTGTGTTGGAACGTAGACAGGACCCAGACAGATAATATGGCCCAAATCATGGCGGTCTGAGTCAGGAAAGGGCCGCGAGGCTCTGAGTTTACGGAAGGAGCAGAGCGGTAGATTCGTCAACATTGACTTCAGGAGTGGGTGCCAGCTGGTGCCAGGGATCAGAAAGGAAAAGGGGATTGTGTTACAAGGATCAGTGGGGACCCAGAGCACCGTCCCCTACACATGAATCCAAGGGCCACCATCCCTTTGGCCATGACTACATACAAGCATTTTATATATCCAGATGCCATCTTGAATTGGAACCTAATTTAAGCTTTAATCACTTGAAGAAAATAATTGCATCTTAAAAGTAACTTGTCTTACCTTATTTTTAATAAGAGCTTGGTAATAACTTCTCTGAGTTTTACTTGATTTACAGCTAAATGAATGTGACATTTTATGTTCCAATTCAAGAAGCTTTATTTTTTAACCTCGGAATTAAAAATACATTGAATTTAAATTCAAAATGCTCATTAGAGAAAGCTAAGAAGTGATCTGCCTAGCATGATGGTGGATATATTATGATTATTACACCTAATTTACACAGCAAAGATAAATTATTCTTGCTGTGAAATAAGATATAATGCCTAAGGATATTATTTTTTTTATGTTTCTTAAATTTAACAACTGAACTTTGGATAATGCTGCTGCTTTTAGTTAGTTTCTTTCTGCAGCTTGGATAATTTTTACATCATGCAGGGCTTTAAATGTTTGAAAATATCTTTTAGGAGAGACTGGCTTGCTTGCGATTTGTGTCTTTTCCCCTGTGCAGGACTTCAGTCTCTAAATGGGAACTGTTCTAACCATACGTGAGAAGGGCGGGCCAATGACTCTTCTTTGAGGGTTTTATGAGGCTTCCTCCATCATGCTGAGAAAGCTTTTTTGCTAAACGGACCCTCACTGCACTGTGAGAGGTTTACTTTGCCTTTCTCTGTAAGTTCTGTATGTTTAGATCTGCTGTTAACCTGACTTTGTTTATTTTTCCTAATATTTCTTTTCATAGTATAAAAATGCTCATTCAGGCACTTAATAATTTTGTGAAAGGACAAGTCAAACTAATTCCAGGTTTTAAAAAAAAATCAGTTTTTTTTTTTTTTTTTTCAAAGCTGGTCTTTTTGTTAGCTGCGATACTGGAATTGCTCTACAGAAAAACAATTTTTAAAAAAATGAGTGAAGCCCTCTGTTTCAGCTCTTTATTATTCATGTTTACTGTTTTCTTTAAAAAATATGAAATGTAAAAGAATTCTCAAATAAATTGGAGGGGTTGTCTATATTTACTTAACAAGTATATTTTTAGAGAGAGCATGCTACTCCCTATTTTTGTTCAAAACCTTTTTCCCAGAGAAATAATAAGAGCATCTACAAAAAATAAAAAGATGCGGAATCTTAAAGGCTGTTATTGAGATTTTACTTCCTTTCAATAACTAATAAATACGCATTACGTGGAGGTGTGTTTGGTTATCACAACAGCAAATTCTTTGCAGAACGAGAAAGATCAGTGCGTGTGGCAAACAACACGGGGTGGATAATGGCAGCTGCGTTTCCGGGCACCAACACCAGACGGCGCTAAAACACTGCGGTTCGGGGTCGGCCCGCGCGCGGAGGGGGTGTTCGCAGCCTGCGCTGCACACAGGGCCGAACTGAGGGGTTCACAGGGAGGGAGGGAGGGGTACGCTGTTCTCGCATTTGATTTTAAGTGATGTTTAAATACAGAGTAGTTTCTGTTTTCCTCCTGTACGCGAGACGGGACCCTTCACAAGTGAGCTCCAGAATGCATTTCATTCTTCTTTATTTCTTGTTCTTGATGACAAAAATTAGTCCCTGGGCACCTCTGATAGAAAAAAAAAATAATAATAACTGGCTGTATCTGTTTACGTAATCACTGGTCATGAGCATTAGGAGAGGGACAGGAGGAAAGAGCCTCAGACGGAAGCTCAGGGACAATTTACAGAGGATTAGAAGTGTGCCTACGTTGGGTGCAGTGGGAGGAAGAAACTCAATTTTTTAAAACACCCCCCAAATATAAGAACAATTATTTTAATTTCCCCCTGATGCTATCTTTTCCCTTTGAAAGTGGCAAAGAGGGGGATTTTGAGATTGCATATTATGATGAATACTCAATTTTTAAATAAAAGCAAACATTCTTATAATATGCTGCTTCTCCAATTAAATTGGAGAGAATAAGGGACCATTGCTGTAGTATATATGAAAATGTGGTGGAAAGCAATGATAAAGTTAGGCATAATTCCATAATTGCTTTTTGGGGGGGGGGGACAGTTAAAGAAATAAATTAACAAAAATTTTATTTTTCAAATCCAAGGCAAAAAAATCCCAGGTTGGAATCACCTATTGGGATCTACTATGTAGAAACATATTAACGCCTATTATTGATGAAGTATTATCACAATTTACTTTAGAATCAAACTAGTTTAGTAATGACTGACACACATAAATAGGCAAAAGTGACAAGCTTTAGATTTTACTTATAATTTACTTGAATGAGATCCATCTCCTCAGTCTAGCTTAATTCTCCGAAACAATGGATTATTTCATGTCCTTGGCATAATTGCTTTTTAAATTTATTTTATGGATTTATTTATTATTAGGAAACAAACAGCAGAATGTTTGTCTCATATTATGTGAAAAATCTATATAGTATCATGAGCAGAATTAAAATTTTCCTTTGCTTGTAACATTAAGTGGTGTTCTATCACTGGAGGTACATCACAAGAGCTCAGTGAACACCCACCACTGAGGTCCATGGGCTATGTCAGGGCAGAGTTGGGCTCTGTCGTCTGAGGTTGTCCACAGTTCAGTGATCGTATGATTTTATGACAATGAAAATTATTTGATAACAATAATGAAAATGTCATCAGGAATATCAATTCCTTTAACTGTCTTAAGATGTGAACACCTAGAATTAAATGTTTCTTAATGACCATATTGTATTAAGCATTCTCAGAAAAAGTCTGTTAAAAAAAACAAAGTAAATTATAAAACTTCAAATGTATTACACTATTTTGGGCGTATGATATAAAATATGAAACGATGCAAAAACAAATTTGATCAAAACTAACTGACAGCTGTTGGTGGGGAGGGGTTGGGGGCTGAGTGAGAAGGTGAAGGGATTAAGCCCAGAAGAGAAGAAAGGCTCACAGACGCAGACAAACAGGGTGGTGATTGCCATAGGAAAGCGGGGGGCAGTCGGGGAAGGTGTAGAAGAAGGTAAAAAGGGGGTACGTGGGGATGGAAGGAGACTTGCCTTGGATGGTAAACACACAACACAATATACAGATGTCATATTATTGTATAATCATACCTGAAACTTATGTGATTTTATTAAACGATGTCACCCAAATAAAAATAAAAAACTAAATCAATCGATTGAGTGAATTGATTCTTTTAAAGAAATACAGTAGTTGAAAATCTCAACTATACATAGAAAACTATTTATAACATGATAATTTTAAATTACCTTTGAAAAAGCTTCTAATGCCTATTACTTCTAAATGTATTACATATGAATTTATTCAGTTATCACCAAAGATATGAAAAAAATCCTATAAATAACCACAGGAAAAAAATAAATAAAACAACTTATTATGAAGAATAGGAAATACTGAAAGGGAAAGCATAGGAAATAGGCAATACATGGTTCTGTAAATTTTCTAGAGGTCAGCGATGATGGTGCTGCAATTAATTTTATTGAGATTTCTATTTGATAGTGAATACAGATATTCACATTTATTTCAGTTCTTTTTATGAAAATAAAAATTTTGTACAACCACTTAATAACTTCCAATTTTCAGGCAATAATGTCCAATAAAACTAGTTTTACTATATAAAGAGATTAAAGCATTCTTTTTTTTCTTTTCTTTTTTTTTTTAGTCTTCTGTTAGGGGGAGCAATTTGCTATAACAAAGCTTTGAAATCACCAAGGTTTTTAAAATCGCTTCAGACTCATCAACTTTTATTATTTTTGTAAATACAAATAGAAATGTGAAAGTAATAAGCTTTAATAACCAAATTAAGTTAGCACAATTATAATTTTTTTGAATCAACTTATTCTCTTATGTTACATGTGGTTTTAACAGTTCTATGCCTATTTTCATAGTTTATATGTAGTTATGTATAGGTTTATCTAGAAATTTCACATATAGGTTTAATTGTCTTATGAGTATATAAATAATGGGGAATATGTTTTATTTTCATATGTCAAGAGAGAACTTTGAAGGCAACCGAAAAGTACCAAAATAAGCATTCATTATCATTTCTCCTTATTATTGTTCCAAATAATGGCTTTATAATTTAAAAAATGTTGATATTTTTTTCTTTATTAGAACACAGATGAACATAAATTCCTTACATATTTATTCTTTAATTTTGACACTAGGACAAGACAAGGAAGACATTGACAAGTATCTTAGGTTGTTTGGTTGTTAAAACCTCTGAAAGGCAGCGAGTTATGAGAAAAGCATAATGGAGAATAAAATGTGCGTGTGGTTTGCACACAGGGAAATTGAAACGGTAACTCCTAAATAAAAGACTAAAACAAGCTAATCCTAAAGGATCAAGTATCTGCATTTGAAGACTCCTTTCTTAATTTGAATACGTGATTTAAGAATAGCTATGGATTCTAAGGATGGATGTTACTAGGAAAAGATTCTTGGGAAAAGACAAATAATATAGCACAATGGAAATCTGACAGACAATCTAAGGGAATCCTATGGGACTGGCCTCCCAGATGGGTTGGAATTGTTTGGTCTGAGATCCATTTTTGCTAACTCTGCTAACAAACCTGAAGCAAAACCCATAGTGATGAAAAGCTTATGAATAATCTAAACATATCACCATATTTCAAATAATAACTTGATACACGTGCTACAGCAGCACTCCTTGAACCCAATCTTAGCGAACTATTGTTTATGAAGATGGCCTTGAGTGAAAGCTTGACCACAAAATCAAATATATCAGAAATCATAAGCATCAAACACAGACTGAAGTATCTTCTGATATTCAACACTGCCAGTGTTTTACGTTATTACTGGTACCTTTGGTTTTCGACAAGCCACAAAAGCAGGAGTCCCCGGAGCAAGGCAAAATCAAGTTTTACAGTTCCGCTAGAACACTTATATTTTCAGTCCCAGCCTCCTTAAACTGATGCTGTGCAGAAATTTCATTAAAGTTGATGACGGCATGGAACATGATAGATTCTACATAAAGCCACCTCAAACCGTCTTGCTTCCTGTCAGATATTTTCACGAAATTAATAAATGTGCTATGATTATAAAGTAACAAGTCAGATTTCTATAATGTACACATCGGGTGTACATTAATGCTGGCATTAAATCATATTTTGCAATTTTTACTCATCAACGGTAAAATGGACTTTTGTGAAACTCTTCATCAAATTTCAGTAATATGCAAACTTTGACACATTATATTACGATTAAAATCAATTTAATTTAATACATTCTCCCATCGCATTTCATTGGTTGCCATGCAGTACTTCAAAAACCACTTATTCTTGTGGGTTGAATTATTCATTACTGTCTTAATCATGAATTTTGGGTTCTTAGTATTAACAAAGAGAAAAAGAGTGTATGCCTTAGGATTTGAAGTAGGAAAAGGTATAGAATCTCTTTATTATGGAGTATATTCTGTAAAAAGAGGATTTTCAATTGTCCTGTATTTATCTTTGCTGCCTTCCATTCTAATTTGTACATATCTCTTCTCTCCTTTTTATACAGAAGTTGACTCACATTGTTCCTCATTATGAAACTCTCCATGACTTCCTGTCTCATTCAGAGTACTGTAATACCCAAAGTTGTCACAGTCGCCTGTAAGACATGCCACCTCTGAACACGCCCTGACACCTACTCCTCTTTCTTACTACGCTGCACCAACACGGCTCACCTCGCCACGCTCCTATGCGCATTACACTCCTGCCTCAGCTCTCTTGCCCTGGAAGCTCGCCCTGCCTGACACACTTTTTCCCCAGACACCCACGCAGCTGGCTCCCTCGTTCTAATTACTCTTTCTAAGGACAGTGTTTCTTGAGCATCTTATAGAGAACCCCTTGCTCCACATCACCCTCATCTGCTTTATTTTTTGGTATGAAACCTATTGTCACCTGACTTAACAGTATATTTTACATGTTTCTGTTTTATTGATTATCTCCCTCAATAGAGCCTAAGTTGCATATATTTTTCCATATATTGTTGAAGGCTGTGTGCCCAGTACTTAGAATAATCCCAGAGACACAGCGGATACTGAAAACATATTTATTAGTAATAAAAGGCTCTTACTTTAGATATTTTACTTTCACTGGCTTTTTATATAAACTTCAGAATTTGGCCAATATGTACAAAAATTTTGGCTGAGATTTTGACAGGAATTGTGTTAAACCTTTATATCGAGTTGGAGAGAATTGATAGCATTACTCTGTCTAGTTTTGCGATTCGTGAAGATGGTGTTTCCACTTTCCTTAGATCTTGGATGGCTTCCATCAGCATTATACAGCCATCAAGGGCGGTGGTCCCGCCCCCTGGCTGGCCCTCTCTGATACCACTCTGGCAGGAATGTTGATGTTTCCCTTAATAACTTCGTAAGGAGGCTTCTTAGAAGTTGGTCTTTGCTGCAGGAGTGGGAGGAGGCACAGATTTATCCGGGTTGCTTGGTCAAAGACAGTGATTATTGTCTACAAGTTTTCTCTTCCTAGGTGGCCTCCTTGCCTGTCCTTTGGCTAGATAAAGCAGGAATTCTTTTCCTTCGGTACTTTTTACTTTGTACCTGTTGGTGTCTCCATGTTGATGGCTCCTTCACCTCCAACTTTGGGGTCTAAGATAAGTGGCTAAAGACAGAAACTACACAAAATTCGAAACAGTGCCATTTATTGGACCCCGAGACGTCTGGCCTATTTTCTCTCCACCTTTCAGAGATTCTCCTTGCTTTAAATATAAAGTCCAGGAGTTTTCATTGTACTCAGCAGGAAGAATAGAAAGAAGTAGGTCTACTCCATGTTCACAGAAGGGCAAGTATGTCCCCAGCACCCTTTTGCTATACTGATAAGTGCTTTGTTAGGAGATTATGGGATTCCCCACCTTTAACTGGCTGCTTCTTTTCACGGACAGAAATTGCTGGCAGGTAAAACACTTCTCTCACTTAACAAAGCCAACTGACCAACCAAAACAATAACATGCCCTAATGCTTCCTGAAATTACCTCTATTTTCTTTTGTCTTGAACATTTTATTTCCAAGTGCACAGGTCTTTCCGGACCCTCAAGTTCCCATTCAGAAAGAAGCTTGCCCATTTATGTTGCTAGGATGTGATGTCTCTCAAATCACAACAATTCTAGCCTAAATTCTCCAGCAGAGTATGGAGTAATGGTGTGCACCGTGGCTAACCGGAGGAGGGACGGCGCACTGGCATCAAGGGGTGGAGACCAGCGATTTTGTTAAACATCTCAAAGGCGCAGTACATAGCTTCCTACTAAATAATTTTCCAGACCGGAATGTCAACAGTGATGAGTTCAAGAAACCTGATGTATAACATTCCCTTTGCAGAGATAAACTAGGACTTATTATTCAACGAGTGATATGTACAAATTTGCCTCTGAGAGAGCTACCTTGGGAAATAGAGTTGTTTTCAGTTCATAATAGAGGATCAATAGAAACACTGTAGTCTACTAAGAGAGTTAGAATTCAGAACTTGGTTATATGAGAGGAAGCAACAGCCTAATCACGTGGATTGCATGAATAAATAATGTGCAGAACAAGTGGAGCCGCGGAGCAATGGGGAATCCCACACATTGCTATTGGGAATGTAAATTGTTACAAACCCTGGAAGATTGCCTGACAGTATCTAATAAAATCGTTGGTGCTCATATGCTATCATCTGGAATTCAAGGTCTAGGAGTAAGGCCTAGAAACTCTTGCCCGTTGATACCAGGAGACACATAAATAGTGCACACAACAGCGTTATCCATAACAGTAAAAAACTGGGAACAACAAAATTTCCCTTAATAATAGAATGTGTATTAAGTTATGGTCTATTCGTACATATGAAAGCTATAGAACAATAAAAATAAATGATTCATAGCTACATGTATTGCCCCAGAAAATTTCACAAGCCTCATCATGAGAGAAATATGCCTGTTATCAAAAATACACACAATACAATACTATTTATATCAAGATTGAAAACTAAAATATATTACTATATGCTAGTAAGCATAGATTCAGTAAAATGAAAAGCAAAAAGGCTAAAAAATCATTGGAAATGTCAGGCTAGTGGTTTCCTGAAAGGGGAGGAACACAGTAAAGACAGAAGCACAGGACTCCTAGGGTATGTGTGATGATTAGTTCTCAGCCTGTGTGCTGCTTACAAGATTATCTGCTTAATTATTGTTTATGATCTGTAATCATTGTTATACAAATATATTTGGTACACCCTATGCATGTAATATATCTAGCTATTTAAAGATATTAAATACATAGTGTAAAAATATGTTGCTAAGAACTTCAATAGTTATTCTTCATTATATTTTTTAAAGATACTAGGAAAAATAATTTACCAATATATATAAGTAGTGTCCAAGGCAGAAAGAAGTCTAATCAGCTGGACAAGAGATTACAAAAAGATTCATATCTGTGTTATTTTATCTTGTTATTTTATCTCGGGTAAAATCAACCCTGCCTGCCCCTTGCCCCTCAACCACATTGCCCGGCTGATCATCTAAAGCTCTTTTCTTCTGAGTTAAATTTAAAAGTAGAATTCTTATCATTTACTTACATTGCGAGTTAATGATAAATGCAAGTACTGTGGTTATCAGAAAGACAATTTTACGAAGTGCATTTGCATTCTGGGTTACAGATCAGTCTGTCAATCCCTAAGACATGGCTTGCTCTCTGTGACTTGCTGGTCCCGTTAAGCTCAAGATCCTCTGGAACAAGGTGAGCCCACATTTACGATCGTCTGCGTCACATCTTTTAAACTTGGGATGTAATCTCTGCCCTCACAGTGTTTGCACAGCATCCCTACTTTACATTTGCAGAGAGATTTTTTAATGCTTTTCAAGTGTTCTCTTATGTTTCTCATAGAGGTGAAAAACATGGTAAAATAAGCAGAGGAGTTATTATCCACCTTTTTTTTTTTTTTTTTTTGGCTGAAGAACAAATTCAAGAGACTGTTTTGTAGACAAGCTGTGTACATGGCTACAGAGAGAGCTTTTCAAGACACAATGGAATGACGTGTGTGAATACAGCACAATCTCTATAAGATAAAAATAAGTGTGCCCAGAACAGCATCACATATTTTAGAGGCACACCAAAAACTTACGTAAATAAAACATGGTGAAATGGCTGCCTGTCATGGAGGAGGGATAGGAATTTGGAATAGGAGAGAAATGAAAATAAGTAGAGAAAACAAAAGAAGGTTCTGGTGTAGACAAAATTAAGTCGATTTGGAAGGAACTGAGGTTTTCTTCTCTCTTTTGTGAAAATTAAACTCACCAGCTGCATTATTAAAATAACCAGTATTAGAAACCAGGTCTCCAGGATACAGTAAAAATGGAAAATATTGTTTTTCTTTAGCCTATACTGCTTGCAATGTGCAAAGCAATGCATTGATAATAGTGGGGAGACAAAATTTCCAAAACATAATTTTTACCCTTGAAGAACTTAAACCAAGTTTGAGATGAATGAAATAATTGTAAGAAATGTTCAGAAGATATCATAGCAGATTAAAATCATAGTTTATATTAACTATAGAAGTGGTATCTTAATGCTATGCCTACATAATTGCTAAATAACTGACTTATACTAACATTTGTCATTTATGTAAATATTATGTATTAAATATCAGTTGATGCCAAATTTGAGGTATATCGGTTAACAAACAGGCAAAAAAAAAAAACCCTCTGGAAGCTTATATCTAGAGATGTGAGACTATAAATAATAGATATAATGGATAAGTAAATGTTATTTTTAGAAAATTAGAAATAATAAATGTTTTGAGAAAGAAAGAGCCGGATAAGGAGAACTGAGAGTGCTGAATGTTGGGGTTTAAGGTACAAAATTTTAAGTTAGGGGGTTGGAATAGACCTCACTGAGAAAGTGACATTTGAACAAAAATCTGAAGATGGTGAGGCAGTTCATGTGTGAATATCTGTGACAGAGTATTCTGGGCTCTAAGGAGAGGTGGTGCAGAAGGAAGGTGGAACGGTTTTGGGGAAAAGGTCAGGTGTCCAGTTTTGAACAAGGTGCCTTAGAGATGTCCATTAGACATCCCAGAGGAGATGCGGCACGGGCGACGGATGCACGCGGATTTCAGGAAAGATGTCTCGGCTCAGGAAAAAATTTGGATGGAGACTTGGGGTGGGGAGCACAAGGTACAGTGCACAGATAATTGTAGCAGAATTGTGCACCAGAAACCTGTATAATTTTGTTGACCAGTGTCACCCCAATAAATTTAATAAAAAGGAGAAAATTAATGACTAATTGTATGATTTTGTGTCAAACTTCCTTTGCCTCTGCTATAAAGAAATCCTCAGTCTGTTTGGCCCTTTTTCTCCCTTATGCAATATCCTCTCCCTCTCCCAAGATGATTGAATAATTCGTTCCTTTTTCCTTAAATTTCATAATAATCAGGATATGTTTCGATGTTAATTCTTCTGTGTCATTATTTTCTCAAACTTGAAGCTTCTTTTAATTTGCAAATTTATTTCTTATTTCAAGTAAACTTTCTTCCTTTTTATTTTGGAATATATTTCCTGTTCTTTTGGTGGGGGGTTCTCTGAGGTCACATTATATAAAATATAGGTAAAGTTTTATGAAATATAATTAGTTTTATGTTTTTTATTGTTATCCTGCCATCTTATCTATAATCTTTTCTATAATTGCTTTCTTTTTTATCCGTATCTTTGTTTCTTGTTATTTCTAATTTACTTACTATTTAGTAATGAAAACATTTTGATGTTCATTTCTCTTCATTATGAAAGCTAAAAATATTATGCTTTTTATTTTATTTTATTTTTAACTTTATTTCTATTGTTGACATTATTACAGATGTTCCCTATGAAAACTTTTTCATTTTTCTTTGGTTGTTTCCCCTTTCAAACTATCTTTTTTCTATTTTCTGTTAGTATTTTCTTTTTCCTTCCTTCCATTTTCCTTTTTTTATTCTTTTTTTCTTTTTTTTTTTTTGCCAACATTGCAGATATATTTGTAGAATAACATATCTTCTTGTTTATGATAATGTAGCTAGCTCAGTGTTAGCCTTTGTATTGAACTAGAATGTTTGAGTACTTTTGATTCCTTTTCTCATAGCATATGAGCCTTTTGGTGTTTTGTTGTTTGCTTCTTTTTTGTGCAATTGTTTGAAGATTGAAAGCTTTCTGTGGTCTAACACAAGGAGAGTAGGGTGGTGGGTGTGGGCAGATCCAGAAACTTTCTGTCATTTTCTTAAGTTCCCTATGCCCAGCGGGACCCACTTTGTTGGGACTGCTATGCATCTGTGTGCTCTGTTCGGGGCTATGTGTACATAAACTATACAGACAGCTCCTCTTTGAAGACTTGTCTTCAGCATGGTGACTTCGGAACTTCTGTCACCCAGAGGTTATCCTCTTAACCATTTCCCTTTCAATAGCCACTCTGTCTAAGCTGAACAGAGGAAATTAATGAAAAGGACAGCTTCACCTATGACATTCAGTGTGTCTACTTGAGGGTCTCTCAGAGACCTGGTTTTATCTTCTATTTGACTTTTTTTTCTGATTTATTACTGGTTAAACTAGGTCTGGGGTGTTATGAGACTTTGGTGTTTCTTCTCCTGCTTTCCTTTAGTAAGAAAAGCCCAAATTGGTGGAACTGAGTATATGCTCTTGTGCACACATATGCATAATTTTGTCTTGGAGGTACACCGTGTTGATTGGGTTAATTTATGGGAAACATCTTATCTTCTCCCCCAGGTTGACCACTTGGGGTTGCCTATAGGTTGGCACCTATAGAATTGCTAGATGCAGGGTTGCCACAGTCCTTCAATTTGTAAAAATAATACAATATATATGAAACACAATAAAGTAAACTATAATAAAGGAAGGTATGCCTGTACATGTATTTGCTTAATAGAAATATATAGGCACATCATACACACAGTGAGTATAATTACATCCAATAATTTTTAATACATATAGGTGACATTGTTAACTCTTTTTACTTTAGATAAAAACATGTTAAACTAGCAAAAACCTATGTAGTTACAGCTTCAAGTAACTCATAATAAAAATCAATCAGCAGTTGAGGGAGGCAGTAAGACCTTGAGCATTAGTTTATAGTTAGAACTTATTATGAATTATCCTCCATGACAGTTTTAATTATACTCCAGAGACTAAATAAGTAAATATTTTACATGATTGATTAATGCCCATATAGAACATATAAACAGCCTAATGATAAGTTGTAAGGTCGTTATTCACCCTGAAGATCAGTTATATTATTTTATGGCCAAAAGGAATAACTGGCCCCCTTAAAATGAGCTATTCATTCTTTAAAGCAGCAGGCAGCCAGCCAAGACACAGAATGTAAAGCTAGTTTCAGCCATTAAAAACCAATGATGTTCATTTAAAAAAGAACCAAAAAAAAAAAAAATACCACTTTTGCTGAGTTTGAAAAGATAAGTGAATTTAAAATAATCAAATTACCAAACTCCTTATTGATTTAACTATGAGTTACAAACCAATATATTAAGACAACATAAATTTCAAAGAATTGTGACATTGTTTTATTGACTTTGTTGTTTCTAATTACACTTTTTCTCAGCTCAATATAACAGATGTCTCAGTAGACTACTTTGGAAAAGTAAAGAAATATTCCCAGCTAAATGGCAGTTGGTACTTATCCAAGACAAAAAATATAATTGACCATCAACATATGCTAAATTTTGGATCACAAAACTGGCCATTTCTATCTCTAGATCAAAAATGCTTATTATATGGATGTTACTATCTATGAATTATTAGTGTGTTAGGCAAATCAACTCTTTTAAATATATAATACCTAAATAATATAGTAATTGGCCTATTTAAATAGTAAGGTTGGGGACTTATTCTCATTAAGGAAAATATGAGAAATTAATTAGAAGCACTAGTGGAATATTTTTCAATGTTACAATATAAAATGACACCGGAGTCAAAGGCCTGAATATTAACTGGTCTGTTCTAGAAAGTTGTCACTCCATGGCCCTTTCTGAGGAATATTTTAAATTAAGTCTATAATAATGAGCTGGTTGGGGAGAGGAAACAGAAAGGGCAGGTTTTGCAAATTCAAGATTTGTGGCAGTGAGTAGCAGAGCAAAAGCCACTGTGTTAACATTCCATATACATGTGGAAATCTCATATTAAAATTGAAAGATAATTTTTCTAGAGATAGGAAACTAATTAGTCTTTAGAACATAATTTTGTTTTCTTTAGTTGGTTTATTACGGTTCATTATCATGTAAAAGTGAACTAATCTATAATTTGTTGAATGTTTGTTTTTATAACTTACATTTATCAGAGTGTTTAAAGTAGTTAATAATATCTACCCTGATGACACACAATCTAGGTCGAAATCTTGATTACATCACAATTAAGTAAATTTATCACAATTATCCAAATTAGAAAAAGACAAAAGACTGCTCGAAACTTTAATATTATTCTAGAGCATTTTCTAATCAGCCTGTTTGAACAAAAGTAGCTTGTCCTATTCTTAAATCATCCTTCCTCGGAGGATCTTAGGAAATTAAACTTCAGGAATATTTGAATAACAATATGCAATGGATGAGACGTTGGTAATTGGCTGTCATTAGCGGTAGAGAGTAAGGCATAAAAATGTCTACATTGCTATGATTTTACAACCTGGTGGAGAAAACTCTGAAAGATGTTATGGTTTATTGCTCTGTAGAAATGTGGCCAGCTTTACATATAATTTAGTGTCTCATCCAGGCATCCCTTTCCTGTTTGACTATGTACTAGAAACGTTCTTTTACCCAGATCTTTTTGTCTTTCCTATTTTTTCTTATTAATCAGCTAAATAAAACTTTGACATATTTGAGGACCTTTTTAAAAACAAATGTCAGCAGCCTTGATAAATGTTGATAAAAACCGTTTGCCATGATTTGTGGCATACAGAGTAAGGAATCAAAGGCAAACTACCTCTGCATATACCACTGGCTTCTCTTTCTGGTGCTGTCATAGAGAAGTGTCATTGAGGTGGATTAAAAATACAGAAATGTATCCACTCTCTGTCCTGGATGCTAAGAGTCTGGCATCAAGGGGTCGGTAGGACCATGAGGTCTTTGAAGGCCCCAGGGAGGATCCTTCCTTGTCTTTTCATTGCTTTTGGTGCTGCTGGCATCCCAGCATTCCTAGCTCCAAGTTGTCTCTGCGGTTGCATGGTGGGCTCCCTGTGTGTCTGTGGGTTTGTGTTCCAGCTGCTCTCATTTCACAAGACCACCGGATGCTGGATGAGGCCCACTCTAATCCAGTGTAACTTGATTACATTCGCCAAGATGCTATTTCCATATAAGGTCACATTCACAGGTTCTGGGAGCTCAGGGCTGCAGCATATCTTTTTGGAGCACACCACTTAGCCTCCAGCTCCCAACTATCCATGAAGGCTTTTGCATTTTCTCCTTTCCCATTATTGTAGATAAGATATGCTTTACTCCTAACTAAAGCTAAACCATTCTACATGTGCACTAGATCCCATCCTCCCTGGCTGATTCAATGACATCTATACATAAAGTTGTTCTCACCCTCAGTCATATATTGTGAGGTTTTCCCTCTTAACTGGATCATCTCCATTGACATATGAACACATGAAATTTTTCTCATCTTAAAAGCAAAGAAACAAATCAAACACCTTCCTTATTTCACCCCACATCTCCCTCCTCCTGGTATTCCATTTCTTTGCCCTATCTACCTCAAGGTTATAAATATAAATTCGTTTTCTATACTTCATGTATCCAATTCTTTTTATTCTCTCACCCATCGCTTCACTGAAATAGCTCTTGCCAGGGTCAACAATGGCCTTATATTATGAAGTTCAATGGTTAATTCTTGGTCTTCACCTTGTTTTGACACTGCTACTGCTGATCATTGCTGGCTTTTTGAAAAACTTTGTTCTCTGTCTTCAGAAACCACAGTCGTCTCTTTTTCTCCTGTTGTCATTGATTCCTTCTCTTGCCTCTTCATCATCTACATTTCGTATGCTCTTGGGCTCAGCTTTAGTTCTTACATCTTTTCTCATGACACAAACTCCCAAGGTGATATCCAGTCTCACGGCTTTAACTACTTTAAATCTTCAAACGTTTGAATATTTGTGCAGTCAATTCCCAAGTTTACATTTCCTTCCTGACTTTCCCTTCAAAACCTTGTACTGTTATAGCCCACAGACCACTTGACATGTTTGATATCAATATTTGATATATTAATGTTTTATCCTCTGTTTCTTCATATGTAAACCATATGAATGCCATTTGTTTTATTGTCTTGATAATTGTCTGATAGAAATAGTGTAGGCTTAGAAAACATGAGTAGATTGACTGAATAAATGGATGTTTATTTTCATATTCTACTTAAAGAGTAGCAGGCTACAGACACATTTATAGAATGCAAATAACGCAACAAAAAAAGCAAAGCCTATGAATTTGCATAGAGAGAATGGAATGCTGCATTGCAGGAGGAAGCATTTTTATATGAGAGTTGTTCTCTCTGCTAAAATAATGGAGGGCCTTCCTTATTTCTTTATTGGGCTTACAGACTTACTGTCTGCTTGTTTATATTATTTGGACAGATTCCAAAATATTTTAAATCTTATAAAATAAAATAGTTGAGAAATAATATAAGTGCTAATTGATAGCATGACCACCCTTTTTAAAAAGTAGTGGTTGAAATAAGCATATTTTTTTGTGATAGTTTCTTTAGTAGCATTGAAACCCTTAAAAATTAAGGATAGATGTTTCACTAAATTAACTGCTTTTCATTTCTTTGCTCACAAAAGTGCATTATTATCTTACAAATTTAATTCTGGATCCATTACTGTCTATAGTTTCAAAATTATCTACTAATTGGTGAATTTATGCATATCATGGTGAATAGCTCCTTTTGCAAATTAAAATAAAATCATATAAAATCCATTTCCCAGAAGAAAGGAGAATAAACATTTCTACCATCGTTGAGACCCACTCAAGCAGGATAAGCTACAAAACATCCTAAAATGCAGTCTTTTCTATTCATTTTAGACTCACTAAAGATCAAAACTTATAACTTTAGCTCTTCTGATGCCTGTATTCAACTAGAGGGGTAATTGAGGGTCATTATAGGATCTTATCCAAGAATCTAGCAAGAGTCTGAATGGGTAATGAACCTCAAGTGGTTGTTGATAAGATTGATACATTTATAATAAGAGCAAAGAGATCATTCCACTGACACCGTAATCAATTAATTCATTTTCCACTTTGTGCATAAAATGAACTCAATTTTTTTGGTGGTAATGTTGAGAGAGACTGATAACATGAATTTTAAAATGTTTGTCACTACATTAGGGATAGAGTCTATTCAAGAAGCAGGTGATTCATGAGATAGACAAAAAGAATTTGAATAGAAGTTGATTTTGTACGCAGTTTTAATGGGAGGAACAAAACCTTCAGAAATATGGCTATCTAAAAATTATCTCTAGGAAAGCAGATGCTAAGAAATGAATGTGCAATAAAAATGCTAGGATATCAGTAAAGACTTTGTAATAAGCAGAAAAAAGATAACAGTTGAAAATGTTTTAAATATATCTAAAAGGAAGATAATTTAGAAGACAGTGGTACATTTCAGAGTGAATTTCATAATGTTTTAGTACTTGTAGTCAAACGCTTCGGTGTTTCAAAATAAAGAACCACATTTTATCTGTAAACTCCATATATCATACCTGCAGGCAAAACAGAAACGTCCAACTGCCTGAAGTCTGAAGGAACGCAGTTACATTCTCCTGGACGTCATTGTAAGACAGCTTTTCTTGGTTTGGAATCTCTTTCACGGTGCTTCTGTGGGCTTTAGGCATCGTTGTCCTCACAAGTTTCAGAGACAAATGCTGCATTAAGCCTGTTTGACACAGTATTCTTAGAATCGATATGTGATGACACTTAGAGGCAATAACTGGATCGAAATGGTGTCTAAAGCACATCCTAAGGAGGAAGCTTTTCATGTACCTGTCTGTTTACTTTAAAGTTGATGGTATTTGCCACTCCATGTTAAAAACAGTCTCACAGTTTCTGGCTTTTTGTTTGTTCCCAGATTTGGGGTCTCTCTGTTGGGAAGAGCGTAATGAAATAAGCAAACCCGGGGGCTTGAGGACCTGGCACGCCTTGTGCCCTCTTCTGTCTTCGCACTTAAACCAATCAGGGGTTGTCTCCTCCCAGGCAAGGTAAACTACGTACTGGCAAGGCCAAGGCCATTTCTTTGACCTCAGCACATTACTGTGTCTGGAGTGTCATAAACACTCAACTGTTTGAAAACTCACTGGCTCCAGAGTTTGTTGAACTCTGCTTTATTTCGTATAGTTTATGAAAATATTAACTATTGTTATGGATGCTTTTCATTTCTGCCTTTACAATAATTCTTTTAGGTTCAAGAGTGTCTTTTATTTCATATGTAGAGTTAGCTAGCAAATAAAGCAGGAGAATAATGGGTATTGAGTCCTTATCATGAAAATCATGACTTCATCAAAGTCTTCAAGTTCCCTGGCAAAAGTACATTTGTCAACATCTCCCTCTAAGAAAATATGCTTTATTTTTTCTCCAATGATTGCTTGACTTAGAATTTATTGCCTGTGACATTCTAGTTCTTAAGTCTTGCTGTGTTTAGAGAACTCAAGCAAGTATATCCAGGGTATTTTTGGAATCCTTCTTATAGATAAATCAGACTAACTTTTCTATTTCATAATTTCATTGTTGTTTGCCATTTAAAACATTTTTGTGTATAGCATACAATCTTTGTAATTTCTTGAACTTTTTTCAAATACCCCAATTTGATGCCATTCTTATCCATGACTATGTAAAATTTGACATGGATTCAAAGAAACATTTACAATTAGAATTTTTCTAGTATCTTCAATAATATCCAAGGTATACAATTATATTATCATTATTTTTGTCTCATTTTCTTTTGTGCCATATTTAAGACTTCCAGTAATGACCTAATTGCTTTCCAGTCTCTTTAGTTCAGTCAGTTTCTTTCACAATTTCTTCTTGACTTCTGATCAACTTGTATAGTCCCTTCATGAATATTCCTTAAAAATAAAAGTGAATAATTCCTTTTCCATTCAGAGACTGCTTTGATTTGACCACTTTGCTGTACTGAGCTGCTATGTCTGGGTCCGAACTTGGGCCCGCGCGGCTGCTAGGTCCCCGCGGCTACTACTAAGAATGAGCATGTTACTGAGCAAGAGGCCTTTGTTAAGCTCTAATTATATTATCTTGGGCTTTCAAACTGACCAATCTCCTTCTCAATCTTTCTTGGGCTTGTGGTTGGCCCTCCCCCTAACCAATCCAGTCTTTTTCCAAGACTAGGCCCCATACCTTTGTCGTCGTCACCTTAGCTCCTACTGTGCATGCCTTATAGTAGAAGAACCTCCCCTTGGGCCATCTTATTTGTTACTGGGCATGTGCCCAGTAGAGGAATTCCTCCTGCCGTTTTTATTCCTTCCTCAGTAATCCCAGTTAATAACCAATAATGGTCTTTACTGCTTGCTAATTGTCTGATTCACTCCCTCGTTTATTATGCTTAATGTTTGAGTTTCTTTGCTCCCTTGCTTTATTAATACTAACTAGCTACCTATGCTAACAAGACAACTTTTATAACTTTTAGGTAAGTCTGATTTTACATCAAAGTGAAGAGTGCTGTTAGAGCTAGCTAAAAAGGATGGGAAGGGAAGCAATGAGATTTGCAGTGTGTGGTGTATTGCTTGAATGAGTGGATAGGTCATGAATTACCAGCAAGTTTGGGGCAAATAGAAGTTGTTGAGTGGGCACCATGAATATAGAAAGAGGAGAAGTTTTAAGAAACAAGATAATAACTTATGTGTCACAAGTGTGAAATGAGTTCTATTTAGTAATAATTCTTTTTAGCTGAAGGAAAAAATTAAGAGCGGTGTCTCAAATACTAAACTAGCGGGTTTTCATTATCACCTTAAGAGTTTTAATTAAAATTATTTTAGGGTTTTCTCTTTCACAAGAGTTAACTGAAACTTGCCTCACTTAGGTTAAGAAAAAAATAAATAGTACAGAGACCATTCAAAAACAGCATGATAGAGTGAGAAAAGGTCTACTAAGTAGTTATTTAGTGTGAAATTAGAAATCCAACTTCTGATTCCTAATATAGGATGGAATAGCAGAGGTCTTAAAAATGAATGGTGACCATGTTATTACAGATGTATAAACAGCAGAGTTCTCTCAAGTTACTGATGTATATTTAGGCTAAATAAACCAAATCTGAGAGACAATTAATCACAATTAATTTAGGTCCTTTATTTAAAATACATTTTGGTTATTCATGTCAATCTAGTTGGCTCTACCAAATAAGACTGCAAATCTTTAGAAATGGTCATCACTGGTTTTTCCTGGTGGTGGCAGATTGAGGAAAACACTTGAGTTTTGATTCTGTATGGGAACCACCAGAGTTATCACCATAGGAATGTGCTTCACCAATGACATCAACACTGATGGAGGTTCAATATTTACTACTTGGGAATTATGTGCCTGGATATCCACTCTTTTCAAATTGTTTTTTCTTTTACTTCTATTCCTTACTATCCATTTGCACTTAGATAAGAAACAGATATTTTCTTTTCTCCTCGAAAGCTGTGTTCTTATGCTTCCTTAAATACAGCCATGAAAGCCCATCTTCCTTCCCTGCCCCTCCCAAAAAGTTTTGTAATGTCCTAAAATTATTATGTAATATTCCTACTTTTATTGTATTTATAAAATAGCACTAGAAGTTAGATATTTATTTTATCACACTGAAGCGGAGAGAAAACCTTTTAACAGACGCATTATAAAGCTCATGCTGCTTCCTCCATTTCTTCACACGCAGTATTCCACTCGCAGGAACTCCCCCAGGGAATATTCAGATATGTACTGTGAATCTGGGAGGGTGCTAAGGAGCAAAAGCTTTACTTCTTACTTCTTCAGTCTTGGGGGAAATTAGCCAGATGGTGTGTGAAGCTGTTTTTCTTACGGTGTCATTTTCTGCCATAAAACGCCTTGTGGAATTAATGAGCATTACTTCAAAAAAAAAAAAAAGGAAAGAAAAAAAAAATCTGAGTGAAAGAGTGGATTAGCAGAGCTAGGGTAATACACAGGGCTGAGATAGATTTCCCTCTTCCTGGCTGGCTCACTCTTTCACCCCCATGAAGGAAGCATTTTGCTATTGATTCCCTGTACTGCCTGGAGCAGCACTTTTGTGCAATAATTCCTCAGAAACAGTTCTCAGCTACCCAGGTTCATTCCCCTTTTCTTTACTTACATTCTGACATGTGATTTTAGCCACTGAGTCTCTTTTAATAAGTTCATACTTTATTTTTAAAATGGAAAACAAAACAAAACTGGGCAGTGGAACACCTTAGAGACGCCACCTGGAACTAGTGGCCTGTGCTGAAGTCTAAACTATCCTTAAACATCCGCTTCTAAAATTGTGTATCTTTTTTTTTTTTTATGACAATGTGTTCAGTCTAGATTCCTCTACTTAGTATGTGATAACAAAGTAATTCTCCACACCACAGCTACACCATCTTTCACTTTTGGGAAAGCCTTCACTTATATCATTTTGTTGGGTACTTACATTATTTTGCTATGGAAATGATGAAGCTCAGAAGATGGTAAGCTTCTCTGTGGAAGAAAACCTGCTGATGCTGAAATGGCCTCATGGGCTTGGGGTGGGGGTGGGGGTGGGGGACGGGGCAGGGGGGGTTTGAAAAGCAGAAAAAATGAGCACTAATACAGAAGGGCAGAAAAGTTTTTATTGTTCTCTTCTCCCAGTCTTTCTTTATCTTAACACTTAAAAAAAAAAAAAAAGGTTGAATCCCCATCGCTCACCTGCGCTCCCTAACTAACCCTTTGTATCTCGAACTAAATTGGTGAAATGCCATCTGCATTACTTTCCAAGGGTTGCTTAACCTATCAGCCCACACTGAGCAGCTTCCCACAATAGAAGCTGCTCCTCACAGTCTCAGAGGCCAGGAGTCAGAAACCCTGGTGTTTTCAGAGCTGTGCTCTCCCCTAGGGCTGGAAGGAGGACGGCCCCTCCCCGACTCTGCCTTCTTCTGGTGATGCCGTGTTACCCAGAGGCTGCCTAAAACCTCCTCTGTCTCCACATGGCCTTTTCCTCTGTGTCTGTGTCTTATGTGAGGATGCTGTCGTTGGATTTAGGGCCCTCTCTAATCCAGAAGGATCTCGAGATTTTTAACTTAATTCCATCGGCGCAGAGTCAGCAAGGACCTCCTCGTCACAGAAAACGTAGGCGTTATTTAGTCCTCATTTGCCGGACTTCATCAGCGTTTTCTATGGTTGACCTCTGTTCTGGGACCCTACACTCCTGATTCTCCTTCTCTTTCTCTGACTGCCCCTTTACTATCTTTATTCAGATTCTTTTTTCCTTTTCCTCCCTTAGATGCTGTCATTCACAGAATTCTATATAAAGTTATGCACTCCTTACCACCCCAGGCATAGCAACAGATATCCAAGCAAACAACATACACGTATAAAATAAAACAGAAAAAGCAAGTAGTTAATGTAGTTTGTAACCAAGAAGAGAGTATAGGAGCTGCTCAGAGACATACATATTTAATAAATAAAAATAAATTAAAAAGAAAAAACAAACAAAAAAAAAAACAGAAACGAGCAAGCTGCAGGACAAAGAAAATAATTCTGCTCTACTGGAGGAATTTGCTGTTGTGAGCCTTCTGGTCTCTTCCTTCTTTTCGGGTTATCCCAGCCATTCTCATGGCTTCAATTACCATCTGTATTCATGCTTATTCTTCTCAAATCTATACTTCAAAACCTCTTTTCTGATTGAGGCTCTTCTTCAGCTGATTAGCGGACACTACCATTTCAAGTTCCATGGGATCCATTCCCTTCTCCAACTTCCTGCCCAGCTGACCCATCAAGTTCTCTCTAGACCCCTCGGGGTACAGCCTGACAGCCACTCCTGATGCCTGAGTCACCATCTTCTTTCACCCTTTCCATGATTATGTGTCAATTGCACTCCTGGAATTTGATCATTGTCTTCTTTAATCTATTTTCAAAGGGCTTCTTATTATTTTTTTTCATCAGGCCATGTTTTTTCACTGTGGGTATTTCCTCTCTGGTTCCTTCTGCCTAGAGCACTTGGGATTTGATGTTTCTTGTCTTGATTTGCTTCTGATCTGGCTTCAAATTGTATTTCTTCTAGGAAGTCTTACTGACACTTGCCCCCAATGCCTTTCTATGATAGATGTCCCTGCCGTGTGCTCTTTTAGCTCTTTTGGTGTCCCTGTCATACACTTAGAAATTCTATCTGATTGTAATTACATATCTGGTTGCCTGTTTCTCATAATTGGCTCTTCTACATCCACTGAGAAGCTCAAACACAACCCAACTCCTAATATAATGCAAACCACTTAGGGGAGACTCTCTTCGTATTTGCTGAATAAATAAATAGCAATTAATTTTTATTTTAATTCTTTATGAATATTAGGACTCTGTTTGCTTTACATGGTCTCTTCATCATTAAAAGAGAAAATTAATGTTATAAAATAGCAATTGTCATGATAAGATTTTGTAAAATGGAAAGTACATTTGGCCTGGATATATGAGAAATACTTTTGGGAGTAGATTTCATATAGACTTATATACCTCCAAGGGCTGCTGTGAAGATTATGTGAAATAAACACTATGAAAACACTTAAAAATGTAAACATCTTACTCAAATAATAATAGTTATTACCACTAAATATACATTGTGTAGTGGAAAGAAGCCAAACTATTAAAAGTTACAAATCTCTGAAAAAGGTCCCTTTTTTTCCCTCTCTCAGCAAATATGAAACATTTACTATGAGCTCATAAATGTGAGAGCCGGGGAATAAGAAGGAGCTGTCTGAACCCTGGTTCATGCCTTCAGTGCGTTACATATGGTCAGCTAGAAAGAAAAAATAAGGATCATAATTTTTACTTTATTTACTAAGCTTATTTTTTACATTAGTATAGAATCACATATATTAAAATCCAACAATCTTAAGTATACATTCTCAATTCATTTGCAAAAGTATTCTTAATTTTAACTGCCAACATAATCAAGATATAGACAACCTTAAAAGAATTCCCTTTTGCTTTCTGAAAAAGTCTCATCTCGAGTCCCAGGTCACACCATTGATCTGCTTTCTGTTAACAAAAATTAAGTTGGCTTGCTCTAAAATGTCATATAAATGGAATCATATAGTTTGATTTTTTTTCATTTCTGGCTTATTTCTATTAGCACACTATTTGGAGATTCATCTACATTATGATATATATAAGTAGCTTGTAATTTTAACTTGATTAATATTCCAATCTATGAATATAATACAGGTTTTATGAATTAATCCTTGAATGAATGTTTAGGTTATTTCTAGTTTGGGGCTGTTATAAATAAAGCTGCTGTAAATATGTGTGTGTTTGTACAAGTCTTTGGGAGGATATATGTTTTCATTTCTTTGGGTAAGTACCTAGGACCAACATTGATGGATTATTTGATTAAGTGTATATTGAATTTACTAAAAACTACTGAAAAAAATATTTAAGTTCCTGTACAATTTTACACAGCAATCTATAATCTATGAGAATTCCATTTGTTCCACATCCTCTTGAACACTGATTATTGTCAACCTTTTAGGTTTTAGTTATCTTGTGTGTTTAATGGTAACTCATTATGATTTTAATTTTAATTCTTTTGATATCTAATGTTGTCCTGTATCTTTTAATGTATTAATTGGTCATTCTTATATCATTTTAGTGAAATACGTTTGTAAGTCTTTTTCTCACTCTTTTTTATTATATTATTTGACTTCTCCCTCCCCACCTCCTCTTTCCTTTTCTTTTTCTTCTTCCTCTTTTCCCCAGTTCTCCCTCTCTCTCCCCTCCTCCTCCTTGTCCTCCTCCTCCTCCTCTGTCTCCTCTTCCTTCTTCACAGTAAATTCTGAAATGTGATAGTGTAAGTCTATTCTCTTATTTTTTTTTATTTGGTGATTTTAATTTATTTTCCATCCCCATTTATTCCCCACCTTCAGATACTCTTCCACTTCCACCCATTCCCAACATTCCTCTCATTTTCTAAAATTGTTTGGATTAATCGAGCTTGTTTGCCTTTCTATACAAATTAGAGTATCAGTTTTTCAATTTTTATGTACAAACAAGCCGAAAGCTTCATTGGGATTGTATTACATTAATTGGTCAATAAAAGGAGAACTAACATTTTAAAATTATTGTCTTCCAGTTATGAACATGAAGTATATTTCTATTTATTTCTACCTTTAATATATCTCAGTAATGTTTTGTAGTTTTCAGTTTTAGTGCATAGTATAGATAATTGAAATTATCCTAAACTATGTCATATATCGATGCTATTGTAATTAATTAGAAACATAATTGACTTTTCGATGTTGATTAGTACCCTACAGAATTCAAAAGTTCTTTATTAGTTCTAGGAGCTTGTTAGTAGACATGGGAATTTTTCAAATCAGAAAAGCAGAATTACTCTGATGTCTCTAATGCTTCTTGGAACATATAAGATATTTTATCTATTTTTCTCAAAATAACAAAAAATAATCATACCTATCAGCTATGTACACTGAAAAGACCTAAAAATTATAATCAGCCAAGCAGATATGCGTACCTATAGGTTGCTTAGTTTGGCCACCATTTATCATCATATAGAACCAGGTCTCTTGGAGAAGTGGCAAATTTAATGTTTAAGGCTGGAAGTAAACACGATGAGCCTGGGATATATTATCACATCAGACTTTAAGAAAGCTATCAGATATTTGTTGGGAAATGTTAGAAAATCTTGGAGTAAAACTTGAAAAGACTTCTAGTAGTCAAACATGGAATGATTTGAACATCAAGAGAAAGAAAACATAAAATCACAGAAACACATACAATATATTTAAATCAATGATTTTATACTGATTCTTAAAAATAAATAAATGGTAATAATTAGAGGATTTTAGGGAATTAATTCATTATTGTAGATACTGGTAAATCAAAAGAAAAGATCTAATTTTTTAAGACAAACTTTATAACTGAATAAAATAGTAGTTGAGGGGAAGTTTCTCTTTGAAGAACTATTGCAGATAGTAAATGAAGAAGAAATGAGGGTATTAGAATTTTACCCTAATAAACTAATGCAACATTTATGACTGATTAAAAAAATAAGGGATAGCAGTGTATACTTCCATTGGGATATGAAAGGTCACTGGTTTGATTCCCAGTCAGGGCACACACCTGGGTTGTGGGCCAGGTCCCTGGTTAGGGGTGCACAAGAGGCAACTGATCAATGTTTCTCTCACACATTGATGTTTCTCTCCCTCTTTTTCTCCCTCCCTTACCCTCTTTCTAAAAAGTAAATACATAAAATCTTTTTTAAGAATTGAGACATACAACAATATGCACAGGTGTTGAGCTTTTCTTAAAATAATTTTTATTAAGATTATTCATTTTATAAATTCATATTTGTTATCAAACCAAATGAGACATCTTCTGTGGCATAACAATTGTCTTTTTTATGCCATTTAATCTTCATGTCTCCTATCACAAAATACATATCTCAGTTGATTCACTTGGCACTTTTATGATATGACTTTGTTTTATTGTTTAGAAATCTTTCTTGACAATTTAATGAAAAATACTTACTATCTAATGTTCTTTTAATGCTTTTCCTTTTTTGTTTTTGTGCACAATGTTCCCTGTCAAAGTATACTTTCAAATCTACTGTTTTTAAAGCCAGAAGATCTCTTTTATTTGAACTCACATTCAAATACATTTTTTGGCAAGAAAATCAGTTTACCCAGGGGATATCTCATTTGTCTGAAGGTATCTTTTTACTGTTTTATTTTCACTTGGCAGAGGAAAAAAACAAAATGCAAATAACTACAGTGCTGAGAATTGATTATAATAGTGTTCAAAATCTTGTCAGTATCTAAGCTATAAGATGTGAATAACTAAATTCAAAATGTCATTTTGCATTTGAAGAATCATTGTTTCACATTTAAAACATACATATGACATTTAAGTGGGGTTTCAGATGTTTGACTTTGGCTGTATATTTTTCTCTCTTTTTTGTTTTTTATTGTTGTCCTATTACAGCTGTCCCAATTATTTCTCAAGGGACCATAAGCTTTTCTTGGCTGTAATTTAATTATATGCCCCCCTTGTAGCCTGTGAAAAATAATTTGAGGGTTTTTTTTGTGTGTGTGCATATGTGAATCTGAACATTACTTGAAAATAAGTGCTGGGCCTTAAGATACCAATACCTTGAGAAAACATTTGGAGAAAACAAAAGTCACATGACATTGAATAGATTTGGCTTTGTACACAAGGGAGCAGTGGAGAGAGCCAAGGATGTTAACGGTCTTAACCCCTAGGCAGGTTACAAGTCCATTTCCTGTAGAAGAGCTCCTTTTTAACTGAAATTGCACATTATATAAATATTTACATAGAGGCATTAACAGGAGACCCTTCCAAGGATAACTTCTGCAAGCAGTTCTACAGGAGGGGACTACCAGTATTCTGTCTAACCTCCCGAAATAGCACCTAGTGAGCCCCAAATCAGGGCATGCACATCTAAAGAAATTATCAGCATGTTAGGTGATATGGTGAATTAGTAAGATTCTTGGACTTAGAACCAGACGTGAAAATTGACAAAGCAGAACATCAAAAAGATTTATCTTTTGTTCTACAAAAGACGATCAGCACCATCAACATCCCCTGAAAACCTGTTAGAAGTTTAGGTTTTCTGGCACCATCCCAGACTTAGTGAATCAGCATCTTTGGGATTGGAGCCCAGAATTATGTTTTCACAAACGCCCCAGGTGATTATGATGCATTGTAGAATCAGAGAACTGAAGTTACAGAGAAAGTCAGCTGCACTAGACATGAATCCTGTGGCTGGTTTTTAGCCAGATTACTCTGGACAAGTCACTCAGCCTGACTGTTTCTGCTACCTTATTGAAAACTATGAGTAATATTGTTATGTTGATTGCCCCGACACCCATGAAAATGATCTGCAAAGTGGAATTCAACGTAAACTGAAAATCATGAAGGTTAAACATTAACTTATGGAACAACTGAATGGGTTCAGGAAAGCAGGTGCTGAGTCACAGTGCCACAAAGCAACCAGTAGCTTTCAGGAATAAAGAGGAGGGAAATTTATCTAAAAAATAAACTCCTCCGTGATTTTTTCCTCCCAGGGACTAAAAAATATATATGTGTGTAAGATCCTCGGCATAATAAGATAACAGTTGAAAAACGAGTCCTAGAGAATCCTTTGCATCTATCTCTAGCTTGGCTGTACCCCTTCCGCTTACTTCCCCATTCCCAGGAAAAGTATGAGGGTACTAAGTGGGAAAAGAGTATTGCCTGCTTCGCTTACTTGCATGCTGTGGGAAGCAGGCAGAGAGTGCTGCGTTAGAGATCTGCGTGGGCAGGGAGAGCACTGGGCATCGAGAAAGCAACCCAGAAGGAACCGCGACTCAGAATGTCCGAGAGGGAGCGAAGCCAGCGCGAGCGGTTCTGAGCTCGGCTCTGCCTCCGAGGTTCCTGGTGAGGGTGCGGGGTGGCAAGGGGATCACGCGCAGCGTTGCGTGGTAGCCTGCCCTGTGTCCGGCGGTCACTTCCCCTTGTCATGCTCGGTAGGTCTCCTCTCACCTAAAGCTGATGACCACAAATCTCAAACAGCCGAACAACACGGTTAAGAAGTAAATCGATTTTCCTAATGAGTTGATCGCAGAGCATTTCGTGTCTTCTGATTTTTCATCAAAATTTCCTTCCTTTGCTCACTGCCCAGTAACTGACGAAGTGGCCTCCAATGTCGTTTTGAAAATACAGGCTCTCAGAGGTGACATTCCTCACCTTCCCGCCACGAGATTTACCCACTCGACTGCGTCTCAACTTGACCTTCCTGCTTTCACGCCTGTAGAGATGACTGAGATGAAACGTTCATGCTCCCAGGAAGGCCTTTCTGTTTGTTTGTTCAAATGCTCTATTCCTTCAACTTCTCAGAAACTTCATTTGGCATTTACCTTACCTCCTCTCCATCCTTCATCTTTCCCCTCTCACTGCTGGATCATTTTTATCACCACGGCAACATAATCTAGAATTTTCCATCTTGGTCTCACATCTCCAACACCCTATTTCTATTCTCCTTTGTGGGGCAATGTTTCCAAAAAGACATGTCTATACTTTATTTTTCAATTCCTATTTACTCCGTTAAAACTTGTTAAAACATTATTTTAATTGCACAGCCAAGAGGAGTCAAATGTAAGAAATCAGAATAGAGACAAGGAAGAGGAACAAATGAAAAACTATCAATAATTCCAACACCTAGAGAAAATAAAACTTAAATTTTGGTGTACGCGCTCCTTTTTTAAACAATGTAATTTATAATTTTATCAAACAATACATGTTCGTATTTTTTTTTAAGAATAAAGACATTGGGAAAAGAAAACATTTTCTTCCCACTTGACTCATCCCTGATTGCTTGCTACCTGGAGAGAACACTTTAGCCTCTTCAGGGCAGAAGCTGAAGTTACGCTGAAGGATTTGCTTCAAGTTCTGTTCCCTTCTGGCCGTGTGACCTTGTTCAAGTTACTTAGCTCACTGTACTTTAACTGCCTTTTTTCCATTATAAGTGTAACAATGTTACCTATCAAAAAGGTCACTATGAGGATAAAATTATAGCAATAGTGTTTAGCCCATTACATTTAATACATAAGTATCACTGTAATCCCCCTGGCTGGTTTGGCTCAGTGGATTGAGCGTCGGCCTGCGAGCTAAGTGTCGCTGGTTCGATCTTCCAGTCAGAGCACATCAGAGAAGGAAAACTCTGACTCCAAAAAACCTCCGCTGCCTTGCGGCATACCTCTTCAGGGGAAGGGCTAAGGGAGTAAACCCCGACAGAAAATCCGGAGCCGGAGTCCCTAAGGCGGTTTGACGTTGTAGTCAACACCGGCAACTCCTGCGGCGCACCTGAAGCCAAGCTGTATTGACTCCGTCTTTCCCTTGGACCCTTCAGCTGCGAAGAGAAGGGGGGTCTGCTGCATGGGCAACAGCAGACCCTCCATATCACCCTGCCCAGGCTCTGTAGCTTCAGCTTCACTGGAGAGGACACTCCAGCGTCATCGCAAGATGTCGATTCAACACGGGAGGAGACAGATACCGTGTCACTCCCGAGTCGGACTGCACAGCCATTCTCGGCAGTGCAGATAGACTCTTAAGAAGCTACACCATCGTCTCTCGAGACGGACGGCTGCCGCCGCCGACGATCACTGTAATTATCTTTATTTCTGTTAATTGCATAATTCTATGTGCAATGTTTATATTCCTATGTCTTAAGTTTTAATACTAAGATAGTAACTATAGAATACCTTGTACATACACACACACATAAATATATATTGCATCTTCCTTAGTCATTGTTGGACCCTTAGGTTGTTTTCATAATCTTGAAAACATATTTCATATTTCATATACTGACCTTTTATTGTTTAATTTTTTGCTATCATTTTAGTGTAGTTTTGGGAGCAAATTAAGGTAAATGCATGTGTTCTATTCACCATGTTGAACTGCAAAATTCTATTGACCCTTCTGCGATCAGATTCTAGCTTCAGAGCCACCACTCCATTGACACTGCTTAGGATTAAGTGACTAACAACCTCCATACTGTCAAATCCAAAGGCGACCTCTGTCTGCTTCGGTTGACCTCTCAACAGCATTCTGCACTGCTACTGTTTCCTTTATAAATTATGTCTGTCTTTAGCTTCTGTAATGCCCTCCTCTCTTCGTTGGTTTTCTCCTCTGCTTGACACGTACATTTGGGACTAGCTCAGGTCTTCGTCCTGGGCCTGCTTTCCTTCTCCATCTACATTCTCTCTCCTTAGACAATTCATTATTTTTCTGATATAGTTCAAATAGTACATAAATGATAGTGCTTCAAAATTATTTTTATATGATCTCTCAAACACACATCAAATGGCATAATCAATGTCTCCAGGTATCTAAAACTTATCTTAAACCTAACATGGCCAAAATATGTATCTTGATTCCTTATATTGCTGCACACGCCTATAAAAATTTTAAATTGAAAAACAATTATGCTCTTATCTTACTTTATTATTCAGTTGTTAAGCTAAGACTTAAGAGCCATTTTGACTCCTTTCAGTTTTTTATTTTAGGAACAAATTTAACATTCAACCTGTTAATTTTAGCTTCAAAAGACCCCCTGCATGCACTTACTTCTCTCCACTTCCTCTGCTACCATGCTTCTCAGGTCACCTCTTTTTTCTTGCCTGGTCTCCATTCTGAGCCTTTGTAACTTGGCGCATTATTTTTTTTCAGATAGGCAAACAATAAGAGATAAAATAGTGATTCTATTTCATCTTTTCATAGCCACAAACCCCTAGAAATAAGACCAAGCCTGTTCTGATCAACCAAGGCAAAGCTCCACTCATCACATAACTTTCTAGAATGTAATGCTTTATGGCAGTGCAATCTGAACTTAGCCATGGTTTTGCTGGGTTGCTGGCCAATTTCCCCATCTCCCAAGGCTACATGATAGGGAGTTCTTTGCCTGGAATAGCCAAAGCACATTGAACATGTAAGTTATGTTTGCAAAATATTCTTTGAGAATGAATTGAGGAGTGGATCATTAAAAAACATGCAGTAGAACTTTTGTTTATTTGGAGTCTTTATATTTTTACATAAAATTCTTAATGATGAAATTCTTATAAGACCCAAATAAATATTTCATAGTGACATTTTTGAATTCCAAGTATTTATGGGGCACATATATTTGTCCTGGTACCATAAGGTCATACATGTAAATAGATGACTCTTCTGTTTACCTCTGTGCAACCTCACAATTAGATGCAGATGTGAACAATTTAGTGGTTTAAATAAAAGCACATTCCAGTTAGAACATTTAGTTTTTTTACTTATGTATGCCTGCTATCCACTCAGCGTATGGTTGCTTTTCACAGAAGAGAGACTGAGTTGATTCAGAAAAAGAGTAATATTAGGAAAACAAATCTCATCTATTCAGAGCTTATATGTAAAGTGAACTTTTCTGGTAAACATTCCATAATGTAACCCCTTGATAAGAAAACACCAAAGTGATTGTATTTTAAGACTTTGCAAAAGATAGCAATAAAAATCTACTTGTAAAATGTCTTCTTTTTATTGCTCTTTTGTTCTTCTGTTTTCAGAATAGAAGTGTTCCCTTCAAAAGTAAAGTATTAATTGGCAAATCTTGTAACTCAAATCTAGATTGGATATAATAGCAATAGGTAATATAGATAGAGAACAAATATGTGAAAAAAATCTCAAATGTGAGATTTTTAAGGTCAATTTTAATGCATTCTAAAATTCCAGTGAGAGTAAGCCTACAGTTCTTACTGGTCTAGTCTGCATGGCACTGCAGTATCCAGGGAGTCTCATCAATCAAGAATAAAGCATACTAAAGGATGAAAAATGTGCTTTTACATCTTAGCTATCTAAATAGACATGTTTAAAGGAAAAATTCAAGTGCATATAAATTCTCAAAATAAGCATTTACAATGCCCCAAATCATGTAAATTAAGATTCCAATATTACATTTTTAAGTAGTGTCAATAGTGATTGTTTATATATCTAAATGTCATTTAACTAATGAGCTATTCAACTTTACATCTTTGCTTTTAAAAATTCAGAATTTCATATCACACATAATATAAAAAATTTCAATTATGTATGATAATATTTTAACAGAAGTATCTACAATTACTAAGCAGCCTGAATCAACATTGAATACTGTTTAATTAACCTTTATGTCCCACCTCCTGTTTTTGATTGCGTGTCTCTCACCGTGTAGTAGTTTTTACCCAAATGTCTGCATTAATAGATTACATCTGCAAATATATACAAAGCCAGAATATTACATACCACATTGTTACTATAACATTTTCCTATACAATTTTTTCTACTATATTTGAAAATTACTTTGTATGCGCTTATGACAGAAAATGTTTTTTTTTCTAATGCAGATGTATATTTCTAATACAGTATTTGTTATTTTTGTTCCCTAGGTATTTTTTCCAATACATAATTAGACTGATGATTTAATCAAAGAAATTCAGGGTTCATGTGTAATTAGGTGAGTTCTGTCAGGATCCAACTTTATTTGGTTTATTTGTACAAATATTTTCTTTGTATAAGCTTTCTCTACACTGTAAAAATAAAGAAATATGAAACTTTTTTTTGATCAAAGGTATACAAAGAGAAAAGTTGAGTAACCTAGCTAATGAGAAATATGCAAAATTGGGAACCTATGATCCTTAGTGTGGTTGGAAAAGGAATACATTCATAAAATAATTGCTCAAATCACTCTTTTTCAAAATCTTTACTTTTAATGTTTTGGGTATTTGTTGTTTAGTAGTTTTCATATTTATATTTGATAATAAAAGTATGGTAGATAAATTTTAAATTCTAGTTGACATATGTGATTTGGGGAGATTATATATACCAGTTTCTTTTATTATATAAACCCCAACTTTTTAAGATCCTGTAACATTTTATTCCTTTATAGTCCAACATTATTTTTATATGTATTTATTTATCTATCTATTTATATCAGGTCCACATTGTTACAAAAGAATTGAAAATAGCTTATCGTCGGCAGCCGTCCGTCTCGAGAGACGATGGTGTAGCTTCTTAAGAGTCCATCTGCACCGCCGAGAATGGCTGTGCAGTCCGACTCGGGAGTGACATGGTAACTGTCTCCTCCCGTGTTGAATCGACATCTTGCGATGACACTGAAGCTACAGAGCCTGGGCAGGGTGATATGGAGGGTCTGCTGTTGCCCATGCAGCAGACCCCCCCTCTCTTCGCAGCTGAAGGGTCCAAGGGAAAGACGGAGTCGATACAGCTTGGGTTCAGGTGCGCCGCAGGAGTTGCTGGTGTTGACCACAACATCAAACCGCCTTAGGGACTCCGGCTCCGGATTTTCTGTCGGGGTTTACTCCCTTAGCCTTTCCCCTGAAGAGGTATGCCGCAAGGCAGCAGAGGTTTTTTGGAGTCAGAGTTTTCCTTCTCTGATGTGCCCTGACTGGAAGATCGAACCAGCGACACTTAGCTCGCAGGCCAACGCTCAATCCACTGAGCTAAACCAGCCAGGGCATTATAACTAGATTACCCTTAGTTAATCACACCCTGAGTTAAGTAGTTAATCACGTTAGATTGTGAACCCAGATTAACCAGTAGTGGAGAAAGTAGGGGAGAAGGAGAGGGGAGGGGGAGCTTATAGCGTTAGGGAGGGGGAGCTAATTGCATTACTATAAAACCAGTTTACTTTGTCTATTTCACACGCCCATGCCCCTGGCTGGCTGTGCACCCGACTCTGCAAATTCTTGAATAAACGCCTCGCTTTGCTGCTCAAGTCCTGTGTCCCAGTGTTTTATTGTGAGCGTTTCTCACACTCGTCACCTGAATTCCACAAGAAAGCCTCTGATGAAAGAAGCAGAGCTGTAGGTGCTTTGAGGATAAGTGGGGCACTCAGAGAAAGTTTAGTCAGGGAGTGGTGTGTCCCAGTTGGGGCACCCACGGTAGCACACCAGAGAATGTTAGGTAGCAGTAATAATAGATTACCCTTGCTAAGCACCTTCCCTTAGCAAGGCACTGAGAGCTTTACCAATTTGCTGAACGAGGTGTAAGTGCTATTATTACCCCCCTCTTACAGGTGCAAACAGAGACACCGAGAAGCTAAGCACTGCCCAACGCCAGGCCCCTAGCAAGAGGCTGCCTCAGTTGTGTCTCCCCAGAAGCAGGCTCTGAGATAAAAATTCAAGTGAAGTAATTGATCTGGGAGGTGATTTCAGGAAGCACCCAAGAGTGGGGAAATGAGACGAAAGGGCAGGAGGTCAGTAAAGAGTACATTGTTGAGAAAGTTACCACTGTGGGCAAATGGAGCTCAGTCCTGTTCAGGAACCCTGGGAGGCCATAAAAAGTGCACGCCACTGCCTTGGAGTAACTGCTCCCCAGGGGTGAGGAAGCAGGGGCACCCGTCCACCATTCCGACAGCCAGTGGTTGAGGGCTGCTGGGGATGGAGGAAGGGGCCTGCAGTTAATTACCCAGAACTTCCTGCTTCCCTGCGGGAGAGCACAATGGACTCTGGTGGCCAGGACAAGCCATCAGGCAAAGTCACTGTGCCCGCTTGCTAGTGGGGCTGGTGCACTCTGGGAGAGTGAACACCGTGGGCACCCAGGGCGCGGGAGGGGGGGGGCCACAGCTGCAGTATATAAAATAGCTTATATACTGTATATAATAGAGCAATATAACATACATCAGAAATGTATGAGAAAAATATTATGTCAGAAAAAAATACAAGAATATGCAATAAAACAAGCTAGAAATTATTTTAGTCCATGTGATAATGCTCAATTGCAGTTACTGACTATGAGTTTGTTTTACAATAAAAAAGCAATAAATACAATAGTGATATTAATGATAGGAGCCACTAAGATATTTTTGCAGACTCTTTGCTAGATATTGAACTGGGTATTTATAGAATACATTTCATTCTTATCCTTACCCTGATATTATGCTCATTTTCTATATAATGACACTGATGTTTAGAGAGCTTATCCAAAATTAGACATATTCAGTGCAGAGCTGAGAAATTCAAACTGGTTTGTATGACTCTAAAGCTGAACTGATTAATCTTAGGCCTTACAACCTCCATATGTAATTAGTCATCGTCAGCTATCTCTTCATTATATGCTCAGCACCTAAGATGATCTGAATCGTGAGTGGGCTCTCATATCGCTTGAATGAAGCTGACTCATCCAGGAGTCACCAGTTTCTTCTGCAACGGGATGAGGTTTATCAGCACAGCTCAGTGCAGAGAAAGCTAATGTTCCAGAAATCTTTATAGTGAATGAAGGTTGAAGGTAATCAATCTTCTAACTAGTTTTAGTGGAAATCACATGAGCATATGAAGGTCCAGCAGTAAGCTGGAATTTTGGAGTCCTTGGGATTTTCCACATAGACATTTTCATCTGCATCTAGTAACAGGTTCATTTATTCTTTTCTGATCTGCATGACTTTTAATTCCTTTTTCCTCTCCATATTAGTCTAGTTAGCACTTCCACTACCTTAGCTATGGAACAAACACCACTGCATTTTGACCACTTCATGGGATAATGTCTTATACAGATCTGGTGACACAGACACTTGAGAAGCTAACACTGACTTTGTCCCATAGTTGGTTCTCAAAATGCCATGTTATTCAAAAAGGCCAATTGCATCATAGAGGTGGGAAGCATGGGTAGAATAGTGATTCCTTAAGCCATGACCTCACTTCCTCTGTGCATTCAGCATGAAATGAGCTCATGTTTTATTTTAAGGGCTCTCATCCTACAGACTGGCTCAGTTGTGGAAAATGGTTGATGTGTCACAAACCTCTACTGGGCTGAGGTCAGACTTACTATATTCATGAGATCTGAAGCTTTCACAGTTAGACAAATCAAGTAAGACTTCAGTGGGCTGCCAGTCAATTTCACTCATGGGGACACTATGACCATTAGACAACACCAGAGGTTCCCTGGCTCAACTATTCTGATACATTCTGATAACTGCTCGGGACCTGCCACCCATTGTGTTTCCTGGTCTCTGGCAGGTAAGGGCTTCTACTTCATCCCTGTCACTTCTTTATCTCATTATCTTCATTGAATTAGATGGTCCACTTCAACACCAAAAATTTCCACGGTTGTTTCTCAGAAGAAGAAGCAACTCAGAGCTCTTCACCGATGCTAGTACACCCTTCACCAATGTGGTTCTCAAAGGTTTGAGGAAGGAAATGTCTTCAAGACGCTTGCAGTTAGGATGTGAGTGAGCAGACCTTACATAAAAATTCCACCCAGAATTTCATTTTCTCTAAGCCTTTGATTTTCTTCTTCTGGAGTGCACCAGGGAAATTCTGAAATCTGAAGTTCACTCGTGTAGATCTCTTCGGGTCCAGGTTTCGACATATTGATTAAGCAAATTGTTAGAGCCAAAACCCACTTAAGCAAACAGACTGAATAGAGAGTCGTTGCCTAGTACATATTCAACCTGATTCAACATTACATTTCTAGGGTATGGGTCCATACATACTCACTAGGTTCATATTAAAAATGGGAAAAACATGCAATTTTTGGGGGGTATAGGGTAACTCCTCACAGGTCATACCCAGCCAGACTTCCAGCAGCCTACTGAGCCATGATTCTGGTTTAGGTCTAGAAATAATAGAAATGATCCAATGAGTTAAGAATAAGACCTAGAGAATCAGCAATCCCCTGCAAAGCACCTACTTCATTGGAGGCAATTATAGATTATTCAAGCAAGGGGAGACTACCATCTTAGAAAGGGGTGTGAAGGTTGCTTTTACAGGTAAACAAAGCTTAGTAGAATTGAGGAGTTTAAGGTATTGAACTGGATTACATTCTGTCCATAAATCTTCATCCCAATTTTCAGGTCTCTCATGCTTCCAATTCTGATATAATTTTTTAAAAATTTATTTATTTGGTTGGTTGGTTATTTTATTTTTTTTATTTTTTATTTTTAGAGAGAGGGGAAAGGATAAAGAGAGGGAAGGAAACATCACTGTGTGGTTACCTCTCACTCGCGCCCCAAACTGGGGACCTGACATGCAACCTAGTAATGTGCCCTGACTGGGAATCGAGCCAGTGACACTTGGCTCGCAGGCCGACACTCAGTCCACTGAGCCACAGCAGCCAGGGCTCCAATTCTTATATAATTTTAATGAAAGAAAGGCTGTGAAATTGGGAATTTAGTTTGAATACTAATTCTGTCATCTGTAGATTGGAATTAGGGTCTAGTTGTCAGAAATCTTGATCCTGAAGCTAGAGAAAATAAGATTTATTTTAGTATAGTCATAAAAGTTCTCTGGCCCCATACTTGAAACTTTGTCTTCCAATTTAAAGTCTTGATGTATATGGGACTTCTGATCAAGATGGAGGCATAGGTAGACATGCTTTATATCATTGCACAACCACAAAATGAATTACAACTAAATCTCAAAACAAATAACACTTAGAACTGTCAGAAAATCGAACTGTATGGAAGTCTGACAACAAGGATTTAAAGAAGCTGCAATCATCCAGATGGGTAGGAGGGGCAAAAATGCAAAAATGGGGTGGAGAGGCGAGGAGATGTGGTGTGGCACAGAGAGGCAGAAATGGCAGAATGGGCAAGGCAGTCCTGCATTCATGTGTGAGGGATAAAAATTAGGGGGGGGGGGATAACTTGGGAGCAAGTAATCCCAGCCCCAGGTCAGACCACACAGGCCAGGGTTCCAGCTCCAGGAAGATAACTTCTAGCTATAAAAACCACTGAGGCCTGAGGTGGCAGAAGAAACTGCCGGATTTTCAGGAAACTTCACTTAAAGGGACTGCATGGTTTTAAAACATACACAAACCCAACCACTCTGGGATTTAACACCAGGGCAACAGCTAGAAGGGTGCCATTTGCATATAGGGAATAGGTAAAGTGACTTGAAATGGGGAGAGTGCCAGGCAAACCCCCCTAGAGGCCAGATAGTGACACAGTCCCTTCTTTGAGCTCCCCCACCTCCCCCCCACAGAGCTACAAAACAGCGAAACAGGTTGCCCCACCCTGGTGATTACCTAAGGCTTCACCCCACACAAGTTACAGGTGCCTTTTATAGGAAGTCAAAGAAGCTCTACCTAATACACAGAAACAAACACAGGGAGGTTGCCAAATTAAGGAGGAAAAAAAATTGCCCAAATGAAAGAACAGAATAAAACCCCAGAAAAAGAATTAAACAAAACAGGGATAACTAACCTATTAGATGCAGAGTTCAAAACACTGGTGATCAAGATGCTTAAAGAACTTGTTAAGTACAGCAACAACATAAAGGAAGAAATGAAGATCACACTAAGTGAAATAATAAAAAATCTACAAGGAACCAACAGTGAAGGGAAAGAAACCAGGATTCAAATCAACAACTTGGAACATAAGGAAGAAATAAACATTTAACCAGAACAGAAAGAAGAAACAAGGATTAAAAAAAAAAAAAGAGGATAGTATAAAAAGACTCTGGGGCATCTCCAAACATGCCAATATCCAAATCATAGGGATGCCAGAAGGAGAAGAAGTAGAGAAAGAAATGGAAAACTTATTTGAAAAAATAATGAAAGGAAACTTCCCTAATTTGGCATAGGAAGTAGACATACAAGTCCAGGAATCACAGAGAGTCCCAAACAAGCTAGACCCAAAGAGGATCACCAAAACACATCATAATTAAAATGCCAAAAGTTAAAGATTAAAAGAGAATCTTAAAAGTGGCAAGAGAAAAGAAGAGAGTTACCTACAAAGAAGTTCCCATAAGATGACCAGCTGATTTTTCAAAAGAAACTTTGCAGGCAAGAAGAGACAGGCAAGAAGTATTCAAAGTGATGAAAAGCAAGACCCTACAACCAAGATTATTCTATCCAGCAAAGGTATCATTTAGAATGGCAGGGCAGATAAAGTGCTTCCCAGGCAAGGTAAAGCTAAAGAAGTTCATCATCACCAAGCCATTATATGAAGCCCTGGCTGGTGTGGCTCAGTTGGTTGGAGCATCATCCCATTATTACATGAAATGTTAAGAGGACTTATTTAAGAAGAAGAACACGGAAACTATGAACATTAAAAAGGCAACAAATTCACAACCATCAAGAACTGAAGCTAAAACAAAACAAAAAAACATAACAACAAAAACTAAGCAAAAACCAAAATAAAAGGGAACAGAATCATAGATATGGAGATCATTTGGAGGGTTATTAGCTGGGAAGGGGAAGATGAAGGGGAATGGGGAGAATGGGGGGAAAGATGCAGAGATTAAAAAGCATAGTTGGTTGGTACAAAGTACACATGGGGATGTTAAGAATAGTATAGGAAATTGAGAAGCCAACGAATGTATACACCCATGAACATGGACGAGGGGGGGATTGCTGGAGGGAAGGGGGGGTACTGGGAAGAAGGGGGCAAAGGGGGGAAAATTGGAACTGTAATAACATAATCAATAAAACATACTTTAAAATAAAGTAAAAAGAATTTAAAGTCCTAAGCTTATGATTTCTTTCTCCAAGTTACCTGTGCATAAGAAACAGACCAGCAACTCTATTATTATTCTTATTTTACACTAAAATATTTTATGGTAGCAAATATTTGGTCACACAAGGCCTGACCTTCCATTAGAATTTTATTATGGGTGATAATAAAAGTAATTCTTATCCCGCTCTATGTTGTGAGCTATCAGTGTCTGGTTTACTGATGAAAACAGGGCCATTAATGGCTTTTAATGTAATCAGAACAGAGAACTAATCATGCATTCCCATTTGTAAGGGTCTGTTTTCCAGACAAACTTCTGAGTCCATAATGATATCGGTCACTCTTCTGTCCGAGAAGAACCTCCACACATATAAGAGGATAAGGGATTCATTACAGGAATGGAACCTTCCACAATTATTTAAATGATAGAAAATAATTTTTTTAGATCTTTCAGAGGAATTGGAGATTCAGAGAAAAGTCACTAATTAGTGGTTCTTGTGTTGTCAGCCATATTCAGGTTCCATACTTGGACCGTAAAGGACAGGTGATGATGGTCTGAGAGCAAAACCTAAGTCACACACACAGTTTCAAATAATCCACAAGTGCCTGTAGTTCTGACTACAGCTTTGGCATTTTTCCATTGCTCATATCTTTAAACTTCTTGATATGCCATCACCCATCCATTTTGGTAGAAAAGAAGATGCATCGTGTAAAATATATCTTTCAATTCTAATGCAAGAGTGAAATTATATAAATATTTATTTAAATGAGTAAACACAGACCTGTAGGTTCATTTTACTTTGCACTGATATTTATTTCATTTTTCCTTGCTGAGCTTAATTTTAAAAATCTTATGTAGAGAAGTTCAATGCAATTTAATCAGCAGGAAATTGCATTTATTATGGAGAAAGTATTAAAAAACAAAGAAAAGGACTGCTGGGAGAATTTATTTTGGTAATTCCACCCACAGGGCTAAGGTTAACGATTCAATTTATACTCAACAGGAATGAAGCAGTGAATAGAGGAGGCAGAGGGAGTTCGTTAACAAGACATTTCTGTGGTACAAGTAATCCAAGCAAAATGAAACAGGGACTGAAAAATCTCATCAGAAAATAGAGCATTGGGGAAAAACCATCTGAGTCCATTCTGCAGTCAGAGAAAGATGCACAGATAATTTTTGATATAGTTCTAAGATGCAAGCCAAATGCCGCGGGAACAGAGAGAATTTAACTCTTTTTGTCTATGATATGATAGATCAGGAAGAGTTTTCAAACACATTACATTAATTGGAACTTGAATTCGTAGGCCTTTTGTTTCTGCTACTTAAAGAGTGGATGGTGATATTCTAGCTATGAAGATCACCAAGTTCATCCTTATGGGGGTCACCAAAGGTCAGAAATGTGTTGGGAAGAGGATAAAGTAAAATTTAGAACCATTGTCTGTTATGCAATACGTGGTGATGATCTGGGAGGTGGGCTGATGGTGGTGTGGAGGGGAGAGGGAATGAAAGGGTTGATACCGTGATGATTGCCTAGGGCTGTCTTGAAATTAACTTTTATAGAATAAACTAAGAGGATTGGATAGAGGAAAATCAACAAATATATCCAAAGTAATGAAATGATTAAACTATGAAATATTTTAGAAAACTATAGCAACGAAGCAGAGACTGATGTTGGGGAAAAAATTGCTGCAGAAGATACAGCTCTATCTGAGGATTTGGGAGAATGAAAAATTGTGAGGAAATGTTAGAGAGATGGTAGATAGACATTTAGAGATGTTAAAAAAAAAAAGAAAGGACCAAATAATAGGAGAATATTATGGCTTCCAAAGCTATAAGAAAAGTAGGGATTATTCAAGTCTATTCAAGTCTCTAGATCCTTCTAGTAGTTTATAAGAATTATAGGAGACCCAAATCAATACCTTTATCATGAGTCCAATATTGGACAAGTAGTGTAGTAGAGCCATGAAGAAAACAGGTGTGGGGTTCAGACAACTTTGTTTCAATATCAGGGCCCATCACTTACTAGTTTGAACCTGGACAGAATGTTCCACCCCCACCCCCCCCCCCCAGCTCTCTTTTTCCTCACTCACTCATGGGGGCATCGACTACTATTTTATTAAGTGATGGAGAAAGTGAAAATGAAATGATATAAATAAAACTCTCATATGCATGGCACAGAGCAAGTGCTTCCAAATGAAAGCCTTTATTCTTTTTAGATGCTTTTAGTACTTAAGCAGCAAACAGGGCAATACATTTATTATCTTACAAAAGAATTAATTTAATGTTTTATGAGTTTTCAGTTACCTGGAGGAGTTAAGAACAGTCTCCTCCAAATCACATTATAAACAAAGAAGAGAAGAAATGTTTATTAGCGCTCATGCTGTTGTTTTTCTTATGTAAAGCATATTGCTGGAGACATGACAGGACTCTAATCATGGCTGAGTCTCTCAGACATTTATTTTTTTGTTCCTGTTCTAGAACAGGAGCAATAGAGACAGGCAAAATAATATTCCTAATTAAGTTAATTATGCTTAGTCAGTTAATCACAAGGTGCATAAATTTATCTCTGCAATGCATGTGCGTAGAAGCTATGTACTGGAAATTATACATTTCTCATTTGAAATTAAGAAAACTAGGGGCAAAATACATCTGAGGTTTTGCCTAGACACATTTTGCTCTGATTTGATTTTAATAGAACAAGTCTGGCAAGAATAGGCCATAGTACTCTGTTCATGCAATAGTTTCTAACAGTGAGTAAGGTCAATCTTATGTATTTCTTTATCAGCTGTCTGGGCCTGCATGGAAATGCTATAGCAGTGAGACCAACACATCTATAGTGTGACCCACTGAACTTCACAGTGCAGACGACAGGAACTACACTCTGCTGGCAGCCTTGACATCTTTATGCAGGTTTTCATTTCAATTGGCACATTTAATTATAGACAGACACAGCATGTTTTTGCCATATCTTGATATTTATTTTAATATTTTCCATAGAATGGGGGGAGTGCCAACTATAACACTACATAGTGTATCAGTGTTAGAGATGTCTGCAGCAGTTTTCAAGAGAGTGAAAGTAGAGTGAAATTATATAAATAAAACTCTCATAGTAGATGGTGTACAGGAAATGCCCCCAAATGATGGCCACTATTACTTTCATATGTTTTTTAAATACTTACATAGCAAAAAGCACATTTGCTATTCTCACAAAACAACTACTTCAATATTTTCTTGCTACACACAAAGAATTCAGATATAATCAACTTCAAAGAGGAAATAAAAGGAGAAAATTACAGGGAATTAAGTTGACTATTACCTTTTCCTTAGGTATGTTTGATTAAGGAATATGGGCTCCTTTGTTTGTTTTATTTCTTTTCTGTGTTTGCTTCTTTAGCTATAACCATATTATGACATTCCATTTTTGGTGAGCCTACTTCATTAGGGTTTAGTCTTCCATAAGATGAGATTAATCCAGAAAGAAAAGGCTGGTCAACAGATGTAACATTTTCTGGCTGAATAAAAGCTTTATGAATAAATCCACTATTTATGGAGAACCTACAGCATGTTTATCTGTACCTTTCGCAATATGTTTAATGCCATTTGAGCTATATGCTGCTGAGGTATATAAGCAAAGAGTAATATAAATTTGGGTCAGAAGACACATTTTAGTCTTCTTTTCTTTTTTTTTAAGAGTTCTTTAGACTCTTACAACCTCAACTGGCCATGCAGATTTTCTACAAGACGAATGTATTGTCTCAATCGTGGCCCAAGTTTAAGTATCATTACCTTCCATCAAGCTCTTACATTGCTTTTTCCCGAAAAGGAATAATTATTCTGTGTGACTGATTTGTTTCCAATTAAGCTCATTAAATTAGCAACGTTTTAAAGAGACTTTAATAGGTGCTTGAACTGGCAGTTTTTAAAGTTCACTATTAGTTCCTTTTACATTAACAGATGCTACTAAAAAAAATATATTGCTGCAGATTCAGTTTAAATTTTTATTGGTGACAATCACTCAGAGGGACATATCCAACGCAGTTCTCTATTGTGCTCTCTGAGCGTTTGGTTAACGTTTTAAGCCTCACATTTGTCAAAAGTAAACTGGTGAAAATAACAGTATTCCCAAAATGGTAACTTTTAGTATTAAACCAGATCGAATCATTAATGAAAAGTGCTTTGCTCAGAGTTGAAATATACACTTAACATATTATGCTCTTTGATGATGATGAAAAAGTTTTGTTTTTTTTTACTTAACTCATTTTTATTACAGAAGGAAAATAAAAATATACTCTCTGCCTTAAAGAATAAGGCAAGACAAAACTGTAAAGTTCAAAAGTCATTCTCTTACATTTTAGGAACATGTCTAGTACAAAGGTCATTTTTTGCATACATTTGTATTTTTAGAAATACTGATTTGTGTGAGTAAGTATCTTTACCTTAATTACTTAAAAATATTTTCAGGTAATTTTCTGAGATAAGTTTTACAATGTTGTGAAACTAAGAAAGAAAAGCAAAGAAACAAATATTATCGACGCGATGAGGTGGGGGCTTCTCCTTACACAGCATCATTGCCTTTATTGATGCCCAGGCTGAGATGGCTGGGTGGAGACGGAGTTCTATCGTGAGCTTGATTGTATTGGACACGAGTTTTCTCTTCGTATTATTTACATATTAAACATAAAAGCTAAATAACAATGGTAGAAATGGATTACAATCTATAGTCTAGTGACTATAGTGACAAGAATATTGGTACCACTGGCTCATACATGAAAGCTTCCATCTGAAAAATCATTCCGCATTTGGCTTTAGGAAGGATTAATCTTGCCATTTTAACATATTGTTGCCAATTTTTGTCCTCCTGTATTTCACAGCAGAATTAAACCTTCAAGCTTCAGTGAAGGTGGCTGAAATTTCATTATTTTTATGTCTCATCAAATTATTTACTTTGCCAGGCATTCAACACCCACTCTTCTTCTGGAATTTCAATTCAAATATATTTTAAAGAATGAATGTGTTGCCCTTGTTGCCGAGGAAGCGACGCTATCAGGGAAACAGAGGTGAAAACTTCATTGGGAGAAGAACACTTCTTTTTTAATGCCCTTTAGGATGTGATAGATTTGACGGGGGAGCACAGATGGAATAGTCCAGCACGCGAATCCACTTTGCGGAAAGAGTCATGACCGTTTCCCCCAGGATTCTTAACTCACGTCTGCTGAACGATGGCACCACATTTGTGTCGCCTCTGTCAGGAAATATACTTGCAAGTCTTTGAAATACTTGCATTGGTTTTGTTTTGTTTTGTTTTTTTCTTTTATTTTTTGGTTATTCAATTACAGTTGTCCCATTTTTCCCCCATTGCTCCCCCCACCCAGCCCATCCCTTCTCCCGCAATCATGTCCCTCCCCGTTGTCCATGTCCATGGGTCATTCATACACGTTCCTTGACCTGACCCTTCCCTTACTTATCCCCCTTCTCTCCCTCCCCCTCCCCCCTACTGACTACTATTCTAGTCTTTGCCTATTTAGTTCGTTTGTTTGTGTTGTTCATTAGTTTCCTGTATTAGGTGATACCATATGGTATTTTGCTTTCTTTGCCTGGCTTATTTCACTAAGAATAATTCTTTCTAGTTCCATCCATGTTGTCGCAAATGGCAGGAGTTCCGTCTTTCTTTCTGCTACATAGTATTCTATTGTGTAAATGGTTTTAAGGTAGTCCACTTCTTCTTCTTTTTTTCTTTTTGAGGCTAGGGAATGTCTTCTATTTTATTGTACTTACTTTTGGTCTCATCCTAAAGTGAATTGGGGATGGTGTGCCCGGAGGCTGCACATGCACAGATGAGTACACAGCCCCGCTCACGTTTCCCCTCGGTTTCCTTCCTCCCTCAGTGACACTCTCCATTCCTGACCACCACCCGTATACCCAAGGGACGTTTCTGAAAACAGTCTAAAACTTACCAGTCAAGGAGTTTTTACAGCTACTCAGAAGGTTTGAAATCATTAGTGATGTCACATAATACTATAATATTTTATAATACTTAACAATTATATTACCATATTCTTATAAGATTTTGCAAGATTATGATATGCTCAATGTCATGAAACAAGCCTGTGACACAAAATTACGATAGTTATATTTTCATGTAAATTCATTAAATTACAACATATCCCAGGCAACTTCTCTTATCTAGGCAACTAAGGGTAGTTGGAGACTATCAAGGAGGGTATGTGTTGTGATGTCAAGAGGGTGGTCTCTGGATTCCAGGGGACCTGGAATAAATGCGTTTTTCTTGACTCAGAAAATGTGTTGAATTATCCTATGCAAAATTTTCAGCTGGCAACTCTGTAAAATGCCGATAATGACATTTCTTATATAGATTAACCAGGACAGGGGTATAAATCACCTCTCATTTGAGAAAATGGCAAAATCCACAGAGTTGTCATCCTGGTTTTATCTGTGGCTTCTAGATCAGCGACAACTAAATCATCATTAGTGATATGAGCATATGAACACTAACCCCAGGTCACACTTGCTCCAACAGAAGCCCCAGCAGGGGTTACATGGCAATTCAGATTTTTATTTATTATTGGGGAAAGGAGGGATGAATTACAGGGGAACTTGAACATAGGTGCAGATCTCTGCCTTATTCTAATATTCCACCAAAATAATAGCACAGGAATAAAAAGAGAATAAACTACAAGTAAAAGCACAGGAGAGGAGACCAGAGCAAATGAGAAATATCAAGAGACTTTTAGTGGTTGGGAAGCAGATGTATTAGCAGTAAGAGGCTTCACAGAGTCTAGACAGTGGAAATCCAAGGTCAGCAGAAGGCACCGGCATTTAGCAATGAATAAATTATAGGGCAGGACCCTTAAAGCTCTGGAAATCTCAGGATCTGAGGGCAAGAGGTGGGTCAAAAACCAAGACATTTGCTGTGTATCTCCTTAAGAAGCCCTTAGACTTCTTGGAGAATTTTTTTCACTTCTCTTCCACAATGGCAATAGACTAGCTCTCTGCATAATTAGAATTGCAGAGAATGAGGACCACAGCAAAGGACAGAGGTTAACATATTTTATTATAAACAGAAATTAGATTGAAATTTATATACTTTAGATCCCTATCACTATTTCACTTCCTAAGAATACTGAAATGTTTTTCTCTGGACAAATTAAATAGCCTATGGGAAAATATCTACAGAGGTTGCTTTTGAGCAGAAGTCCTGTGAAACATCTGGGTTCTTGCTCAGTGTTCTTTAGTTCAGCCCACCAGTCAGCAAGCTCTTTCCTTAGTACAGAGATTAGAACTGGCTGTTTGGTACTAAAGAAGAAAGAAAGGAACTCTGAGGGCAGAGCTCTGTTATTACTCATGGTTGTTTTCAGACCATTTTCCTTCCCTTCTCCATAAAATTCTTTATCTTGACTATCGTCTCAAAAAAAAACAACAACAACAACAAAAAAAAACCATTAGCATTGTTGCTATCATCTAAAAGGCCTTTTTCTTGTTCTTCTTTTCTTTCTTGATGATTTATATTTCTACTCATTCACTCTAACATTACTCCTGACTTTCTTTCTGTTGATTTCAAGAAGCATCCCGAGAGTAATTTTAACACCTTGGCCTCTTACAACCTAGCGGGCATAGCCTAGAGCTTGGCATTGCCAATGACTGCAGTCTCTCCATAAATTCAGTTACAGACGTCTCTTGCAGACCGCCACCTACAATCTCATCTGTTTCATCTAAAATTTCAATGATCCTTTAACACAGCGGTTCTCAACCTGTGGGTCGCGACCCCTTTGGGGGCAGAACGACCCTTTCACAGAGGTCGCCTAAGACCATTGGAAAACATATACATAATTACATATTGTTTTTGTGATTAATCACTATGCTTTAATTATGTTCAATTTGTAACAATGAAAATACATCCTGCCATATCTGTTATTTACATTATGATTCATATGAATCATAACATTATGATTCATTACATAATGATTCATAACGGTAGCAAAATTACAGTGATGAAGTAGCAACAAAAATAATTTTATGGTTGGGGGTCACCACAACACGAGGAACTATATGAAAGGGTCGCGGCATTAGTAAGGTTGAGAACCACTTCTTTAACACAACCAGGACCTCCAAATGCTACTTCCTCATTTTCATTCTTTGATATTCTCTCCCTCCTCTCTATTCACCTTATATTATATGGTCATTCAAGCTTGCTTGCCTGATAAACCTCAACCAGGACTATATCAAACTTTCTGCTATGCCATGCTTATAAATGTAGCTAGAGAGAAATTCATAACTACTGTTCTCATTTTTAATTAGAACCCAAAGCTTCAGCTTATCTTTAACACTGTAATCCTAGCATATAACTCTAGTATAGTTCATCCATTCTCCCACTCGCCAAGAAATCATTTCACAGCTTCTCAGCCCTCTGAATTTCTGAAACTTACTCCCTCATCTTCACTCTCAGGTGATCACTTTGCCTCCTACTTACCTTGGCAAATTAAAGAAATCAGTAGAAAATTACCAACTCTACATCCTTCCACATCCTATGTGCAACAGTTTTACATTCTGTTGCTAACCCATTCAACACACTTAATGAAGTACCTCCTAATAAGCAAGGGCATACGGATACAAATGTAATCATGCATGGTTCATGATTTCACAGAGTTCAGCCTCATTGCTAGACCCAGCCATCTTCTGTGAAGGTGGGATTCAGTCATTATTTCTGCCCGTTATTTACCCGAGATTTAGAACTAGCAAACTCCCTTTTTAGCTTTTATCCACCTGACAACAGAGGAGAATTAAACGGAGAATAATTATTCAAATTAGAAAGTATCAAGCTCATCTTATAATCATAAAGAAAAAAAAAAAAAAGCATGGCACTGTTAATTACAGCAAATGATTAAGATCGCTGCTTGAGAGCCCAGCGCCTGCACTTCAGGGCTGCCGGGGCCCATGACGATGGCATAGTGCCATCTGCTGGATGCCTATTCTGGCTCAAGATGTGATCTGTTTGAAAAGAAACATCAAGAATTGTGTGGTAGTATTGACTGCGCTGCTTCCTAAATCATTTCTGATGTCAAAACTACTCAGGAATTTAACCTTGCCAAATTAGCAAAAAGATTCAATCTGAGAGAAGAAACCCAATGTCTAGAAATAAGTGATATGAACGTGGTTTAGAGAGCAGGAAGGGACTTGAGAGGTCATCCGTACCAAACTGTTTGACCACGTTACAAAGGACAAGGTGAAGTCCAGACACCATCTGTGATTTTAAAGGTAGTATTATCGGCACAGGATGGAGCTGGATCTGGGACTCCTTATCAGTTATCGTTCTTCTACATCTATGTTTTATTCTTTATTTTCCATAGTCGGCTCACTGATTATCAGGAACTATAATATATTAATTATATATTTGTTATATAACAAAATTTTTCTGGCTGGAGATGAAAGGTGTTGTAATCCAATTACATTTTTTTTTATTTTACTGATGGTCATTCCCTAAGAATGCATTCACATATCCTGACTCAGAGTCCAGTCCTCTTTTCTCTATTCAAATGTCGGATTAAAAGGTCATCTCAAACATAAAAATCCCTGGATAATAATGAAACTAAATAAAGAAAATATGAGCCAATAATTAAACTGCATTCTTTGAATTTTTGACTACTTATAATAGCACTATTTTTAGTTTTTAAATGAGAAATTATTATTGTTCTATAGGGCTGTGTTACCTCATTGAAGTCAAAATACTTTAGGTTTAGTTCCTGGAAGAATTGCGTCTCGCTATTGCCAAAACCATGTTATAGTAACATTCAGTGACTAATGCATCTGTATTTTGTTATTCAAGAACCAAGTTAATGAGATGGGCATACATGGAAATTTGGAAATATGCAATCAGATATTTATCTGTCTTACTAGAGTCTACTTGTAAATGGGCTGGTGGAAACATATTTAGATGTTATTTGAAGCCATGTCTCTCATGAAGCAATAAACATTAGAAAAGGAAAATGGAAAAAGTAATAACCCATATTTTAAAGTAAGACGTTGTTCCCAGTCAATAACTGATAAAACATATGTTCTTGCTATTTTATACCACACTAATTTATTCTAAAAGCCAGTCATATGAATGTATTCATTCCACAATTGTTCTGAATTCCTACCACATGTGGGGCACCTGCCAACGATGCCCGGCGCTGCCATTACATGTACAGATGTTCAAGAAACTCACCGTGTAGGGACATAGCAGTACGATGACCATAGGAAACCTTTGGGTGTTTTGGATTATGAAAAAAGTCTCTCCTAATCCTGGGTAAGAATTCTCTCCTGCTTTTTCTTTGGCATATCTCCATCTTATTGAATAATAGCCTTCTTGAAATAGGCCAGCCCTAGACCTCCAGCAGAAACTTGAGGTATGAAAAGAATGTAAGGGAACTTTCCATCCCTCACTTATTTTTCTTTGACATTTGCTTATCTTCAGCTATTGTTTATTTTACAGTATTAGTGATTTATAAAGGTTACTTTCTCTAGATAATTCTAGATACAGATAATCATACTAATAGTTTTTCTTCTATAATATGGCTTTTTTTTTTTTTTTTAATCTCCTGTGCTGTTCTTTAAAGAGTCAATGTGGTTGGTACACTGTTATTCATTTTACCCATTGGCTGGAGGCTCCACAAACACTTTACTGTGTCAATTCTGTAAACCTACCCAAGACTAGATATGTCTTTAACCAATATTTTAGTTAAAGTCTCCATTAAAATTTAAATGATTCCATAAGTTGGTCTTCATAATGTCACTTGTTCACTACTTCTCTGGCATGTTGCTGTTTTAAAGTAAAACCTGATTTAAAAGGGGAGGTGAAATCAGTGCCAATGAGTAGGGGAAACAGTCGTATTAAATACACACAAGACCACTTTTTAAAACCATGAAATATTGAAATAGTCATTGCCTAGGCATTTTGCTTTTAATGCGGAGTCAATTTGCAATTCTAATAGCATGGCTCTTGACTGATAATGGAGATTAATATTCAAACCTAATGCTTAAATCCCAAGGGACAACAGGACTGAACGTAACAGCAGCTACAAAAAATCAAAGTCGGTTAATGTCACTGAAGACAGCAATCAGAAGGGTTTGGAATCGTGGTTTTGTAAAGCAGGCTGCTTAAATATCCTCTAAGAGTACTTATAATATTTAACTGATCACCTAACAATGGTTCCTTATATTACATACATAGGATTCTTCAAATTAAGAGGCAGTGTTACATAACAGTTAAAAGCAGATTTTTGATGAAACTTCCCAGATTGAGGTTTGAGCTCTTATAACATCTGTGTGACCTGGATTATGCTGTACTTCACTTTTTTTGTTAGCAAAATTTCATAGTAATAATTCATCCTTCCAGGGGTTCTTGTGAAAACTAAATGTGATCTTATAGAAATTACCTACTCTAATATTTAGCATATGGTAATCACTATAAAGCAGCAAGCTAAGGTATTAATATCAATAGAATATATAAAAACACACAATAGAATTATTTAATTTTATTTTCCCTCAGAATTTTGCAGTAATAAGGACTTTAGTGGCAGTAAATATTTTAATAATTAATATAATATTAAAAACAAACAAAAACAAACAAAAAAAGAAGTAAACCTCAGGGATATTAAAATCCAAAACTTTGAATATTATCCTTGCCTATGTGTGGCTTTCAGTAGGTCATTTAATGTATCTCAGTAAAATAGACCAAAAATACTGATCCTTGTAGAAGGGATACTCTAATGATGAAATTAAGTAATAAGTATAAAATGTTAGAAAATGGATTCATAACTAAAGAATATGCAAATACTATTATTAAGACTATACAAACATTATTGCCTTGGTAGGAACACATAGAAATCCCTCATTCAGATAAGAGACCACTCATTTAAGATATTACTTCTAATGCTATTTAAATTTCACGTCTTATAGTTGAAGATAATGGATTGAGTCTATTTTAACTCTATTCCTCAGCAAATTCAGTTGAAATGACAATGACAGATTTATGGAGAAATAGATTCATAGCAACTTGAAAATGAGACAAAGGTCATTAGCAACCAGAGATTTTTTAGATTTTCTAGAAGGTAGAGACCAGAGAGGATCATGCTAGTATAAAGCTGAGGCAGCAACATGTATCAGACACGAGAAAACGTCTAGATTGCATGCAAAGGCCCTTTTTCGGTCTATTAGACTTTGAAGAGGCTCCAAACTCTGGACAAGAATCACTCAGAGTTAGAGTGAAAAATGGGGATATAAACAGGATACTTAATCAAAGGATTAACAACAGAAATACTGCCAAAGTCTCTGCCCTCCCCACCTCAAGAATGCACCTGAGTCATTTTTCCCCCAAGTTAAACTAGAAAAATAGTCACAAAAGCAAGTTTCTCAAATTATGGTATTTTAACCCCTGTATCAGAGTTGCATGACGGATTTTTTTTTAATTCAGATAATTTCACTCCAGATCTAATTAATTGAAATTCTGGAGCAAGACATGAGAATATTTTTTAAACAAGTTTCTCAAGGGATTTTTGTTTGGCTTAAACTTTTTTTCCAGAACTATCACACCTAACATGGAGCAGCACAATATCCTTTAATATTACCCAACATGATTAGTCATTGGTGGAGCGCAAAGGAAAACCGCAATGAACAGCTTTAGCAAGACTGGTGACAATGCCAAGCGAGGCCTCTCATACCCTGCAGGTGGCCATGTAAAATGGTATGGGCACTTTGGGAAATAGTTTGGCAACTTCACACAAAAAAGTTAAATTTTCACTTAGCACATGACCCAGTTATTCCACTCTTTCGTTTTTAGTTAAAGGAAAAGAAAGCAAGCATTTATACAAAAACTTGTATTTGAATATCCATAGTAGTTGTATTTGTAATAGCCAAGAGTTAGGAGAAACCCCAATGCCCGTGAATGAGAAAATGGATTTAAAAAAGAGAGAGAAAATGGATTATGGGTAAATGCAACAAAATGGATGAAACTCATAATAAGTATGTTGAGTAAAAGAAGCAAGGCAAAAAGAGTACAAACTATATGAATCCATTTGTATAAAATTATGGAAAACAAAATCTAATCCATAGCGTCAGAAATCCTATCTGATTGCCCGAGGCTGGGGTAAGGGCAGGAGAGAGAATTACAAAAGGGCGCTTGACTGATATGTTCATTATCTTGGCATGGTGATAGTTTCCATTGTGTATTCATACGTCAAAGCTCATCCAATTGTCACTTGTATGCATGTAGTTTATTGTATTTCCCCTGACTGCCAATGTATTCATCCTGGAGCAGCTGAGAACATTGGCTGCTGCAAGTTTTCTTCTCAGGGAATTCCTTTCAGAGACAGAGAAAAGCATCACCCCGAATTTTAACCCCCCGGAGAGGGTGGCATAGGAATACTGACTGGTTGATATAGAAATAAGATGTTTCACCCACCTTGCTTCAGTTTGAGGCTACTTTGTAGGTCAACCTGAGCCTGACAGTTCCCCATTGGGTCAACCAAGGGCTCATTTACAGCCACACCATGGGGCAGCTCTTAACAGGGGCCCATCCTTTCTGTTTCACTTTCTCATAGTCTCTCTACTGAGACCACTCCCCAATATACTTTCTGCATGCAGAGTCTCTTATTGTGGAACCAAAGCCAAAATATTGAGCTTCAGGGTTGGTGGAGAAAAGACAGTAAATAGAATTGCAGTGCTGGGTCTTTTATCAGCAGCTGGCATGTTGTCTAAACAGTCACCAGTGGTGAACTGGGGTAGGTTATTGGTACAGGGGATGCGCTGTCTGCTGCTTAGTGCCTCTGGGGCCTGAGAAGTATGCTGGAAAGGGTAACTGTAGGGCCTATGGGATTGGGAAGCAGCTGCTGAGCACATTTCACTCACGGATTTATTGAACAATGATGATGATTCCCTGCTGATCCGAGCAAAATATAAAATCCATGGAGTCTCTTTGTAGTTCTTAAGGAAAGCTCCCTTCCTCGGGATCAGACAGATGAGAAGAGCAGGGTTTATCCTTAAGAGTGGCAAGGATTCAGAGAAGATTCAGTGCTCAGCACTGCCAGGCCTTCTATGCCAAAGTTAAGTCTCTGATAGGAGGGAGTGGGGCTTAGGATGGAAGTATATGAACATAGGTAGATTCCTCTGAACCCAGTAGGCCTGCACAGGTGATCCATTAGACCCTTGTTACGAGAAAGTGGCCACACTTGCTAAAAAATCATGCGATTTCTCAGCAAGAGGCCTCAAATGTATCAGGCATCTGTCAAGACTGTGCATGGCCTCTGTGACTTAGCCTATAGAGGTGCCAGCAAAGAGGAAGGAAAATACAGAATAGGGAGTGAAGGAAGAGGAGGATTGCCCTATGTGTCTTTAGATAGACTGCCACAGTAGAGGCGGCACTTGTCTCACTAAGACTGTTCTTTTAAGTTCTCCAGTGTTGGAGAAAGTCACGAAAAGGATGTGATTACAAGCGGAACCAAAAGCTGGATCTTAGCCATCCATCGAAGGCCCCTCACCCTGTCCCCTGTCCTTGCAATGTGTGTTCTTCTTGTCTTCCCTGCACTAGATGTTGCCCCCAGGACACAGCCTTGAGATAGTTGGGTGTTGTTGAGACCATTTAGACAGTATATGTGACCGAACCTCATTAAGGCCTCTATATAAACTTTTAAGACTCTGGAAGGTACGTGCAGATTTCTCTTGCATCTTATCAAAGAGAAGCCTCAGATGCAAGTTCCCTTGCTTATTAAACCTGCTATCTACCAATATGGAGCGGGTCTGCCTCTTTCTTTGGTCTTTCTTTGTCCTCCGCTTATAGGGGCCAGTTTCAGATTTTAACTGGGAAGTTCCCAAATTTGTGAACCAACACCCAGGATACAGGACTCATTAGTATCCTGAAGAATCTGTTCTCCAATGTAAGGAACTTCCTGTCAAGAGCAAGTATAGCTGAGAGACACAAATAATTGGCCTAGTGGATACTGTGGTGTCATAACCAGATTCTCTCGTCATCATTGACACATCCATGCCCCCCGCCCCCCAGTGCTGAAAATATCTGGGGCTCACTGATGAACTTTTATTGGAGATTTCCCAAAAGAACTGCCTAGCCTTGGTTAGCAGCCCCTCCTAAGGGTAGTCAGTGGTTAATGACCAACTATTTCAGATATGCAGGGTCTCTTTCTTTGCCTTCATTTGGAGTAATGTTCCCCAGTTCCCTAGCTCCCTGTACGGTCAGCTGATGCCCCATTTGCCACTGTGCTGGGAATCAGCTCCCATTTTTGCTCAGGGCAGCCATGCTCACTTTCTTCCAGCTATGTTTCTCAAGAGCACTCCCCAGCAAGCCATCTGCTCATGACTTTTCTTCTCAAAGTCTTTTCCCAAGGATCTCAGTTCATGGACTGTCCATGACCTTTCCAGGTAAGCTGTCCTCTCTCCACACACACACACACACAGAGGACAGCCTTCCAATTTAGGAAGGCTACTAGGTAAATAGGAAGCAGGCTTATGAATGGAAACCAAACTGGCCCACACCACCCACATGCAGCAACTTCGTCCATAAGCATGGCTGATGCTCAAAGACTACTAGACATTTGAAGGAGAGAAATAGCACCAAAAAGACAAATGAATACGCAGGATAATTATTCCTTGAGGAAAGAGAGCTAATTGGGCAAAAGAAGAGGAGGCTAAACAATCTAATTGGTATTCTTGATCTAACTGTGATCTGTGTTTTAATCAGCCTTTCCCTTGATTACCACTGAGATTAAGCAACTTTTACATTCCTTTAGGCCATTTGTGTGTTTTCTCCTGTGACTCCCTTGCATATATTGTTTTGCAATGTGTTGGCTGTGCTACACATTTCTAATTACCCCAGAGAAAGAAGGTTTTGCTTGTTTGTATTTTCTTCTTTGACTTTAGAGCTCATTTGATTTCTCTCTCTCTCTCTCTCTCTCACTCTCTCTCTCTCTCTCTCTCTCTCTCTCTCTCTCTCTCTCTCTGTCTGCTGTACCTTGAACCAATGTCCTCCACCACCACCACCAAGGACATTTTTTCCCTAAGGACTGTGTTCTTCAGGTTATCATTATATAGGAGAAATTTCTGACTACTTTTGATGGGAACAGTGGCTTTCTTATTGTCTCAACTAAAAACAACTTCCCAATGAGCAGAAACAATAATTCAGGGTACTCTGTGCAATTCTATTAAATGTCTCCCCCTGGCTGTTCTCTTTGAGGTCCTTTGTTACATAACCATTTCATAATGAATATCAGTGCGTATGTTAAGATGCTCTTCACTAGAAGCACTTGAGTCCATCAGTGGTGTTTAGGAAAGAGAAACAAAGAGAGAGGCATTTGTGTAGATCGTGTAGGCTCTGGATTGTTAGACAATTTAGAAGTAGCCATTTGGGTACAAAGAATGCACAAAATAATGGTGACTATTAAATATTTTAGATTAGTCTTAAACTAAGTAATAAGAGAAACATTCCATATATCTAGAGAGGATAGTCTCCTACAATTTACTTAATTTTTATTTTTCATTCAATATCATTGGAGAGGCCATTAATATAAGGAGATGGTTAAGGGATTAGACTCTGTACTATGTCAGTTTGTGTTTGAATCCCAGTTATACACTTTTAGGCAAGCCACTTAACTTCACAGAGCTTCAGCCTCTTTGTCTGTGAAAGGAGATTACAACAATATGTGCTTCATGGGCACCTGTTAGATTAAACTTATGAGAACAATGTCCAGAACACAGTAATCACTCTATGAGGTATATTGTCATCAGCTTTAAAATTGCTACCAGATTGAGATAGATGAATATTCAAGTAAATTTAAAAATCATTTATTTAGAATAATGTTTTTTAAGTATATTTTATTGATTATATTGCTACAATAGTTCCGATTTTTTCCCCTTTGCTCCCCTCCACCCAGCATCCCCCTCCCCCAGCAATGCCCCCCCCCCCAAGTCCATGCCCATGGGTTGTACATACAAGCTCTCCCACTTCACCCTTTCATATATTCTTCTTCTTCTTTTTAAAATAAGAATAATGTTTAATTTTGGTATATATTAAAGGGAGCTGATTTAAAATTAGTGTGGTATATTCCACAAAAGCTTATTCTGTGACTGTTGAAAAATTAATATAAATCTAACACACTTGCTGAAAAATAGCCCCTAAATATTTATACTTGCAAACTGCATCATCCCAATTAGTTTAGATAGTTAAACATATTTAAGTAATATGTTTCCAAATAAGATTCTCTTGGGTGGATATTATATTAAGCTGGTTAAGATATTCTTCCTTTTCTAAGGTTTAGTATGAAATAGTACAACAGAGCTAAATATGGTGTCTTGAAATTTAAAATTCCATGACTTAAGCAACTTCTAAATATGACCCAATGCTTCTCTTAGATTGGATTTAAAACCAGATCTAGATTTAAAGATATATTTTCAAAGATACTATTTTACCTAGTGAAATTTACTGTTTTAAATTTACTTGTTAGAATTGATTTAAGTGCTATATATTATTGTAGTTTGTAATAATATATTATATTATATTTCTATTATGTTTGGCTAGATTTCCTATGGCAGCATTTATTTAGGAGAAGGTAGTTGAAACCAGTGTTTTTTTCTTCCTTTAATTTCATGTGGAAACAGCTACCTTTGAGGGCAGCTCTGATTTGAGGCTGATGTCATGTTTATAGCACTTACTGTCAATTGAAGCTTTGATTTTCTTTTGTTCATGGTTTGTCTGAATATTCTGTTTAGGGTTTCTGGTTTTTTGAATACTGTGTTGGTTTCTTTGTTGCTCTTCAGCTTTCTAAAATATGCTTTCATTTGGATCATATTTAACCTTGTTTTCTTTAGCTTCTCAAAAAATTTCAACACTATAAAATGGCTATTTGAGACATTCACCTCCACTCTTTTTTTATGAGGTTTTGTTGAAGCAAAATTTAAGGATGGTAAACCAGCTGTTCCAGACATCTGCATTCATAAACATGTGAAAATAATTAGAAGAAAAATAGCCTTTGAAATAAATCTGCCCTTATTCTTCTCCAGTTTCTGTCTTCTCTCCACATTCCTATAAGCCCTTCCCGTTAGGCGTTACTCTTAGAAACAAAACTTTTGCTCATTGAGTTATTCCCCAGCCATGCCTACCTCAAAGGCCAACTTGGCTGGCCACATTTCCCTTCCCAACTCATTATTTTCTCTTGAATCTTATATCCAACTCACTGTTGGCTAGTCAACAGAGGAGAAAAAAATATATTTGTTGACTTTCAGTGGAAAGAAGAGTCAAGGAATAAAATAAATCTCTGAACATAACTTAGAAATTTTTTGATTATAGCTATTTACATTTGGGAGAAAATTTTAAGAAAAAAGGTAGCATTATTAATGCTGGCTTAAGTACATTGATAAAGCCTTGAATAAGACAATAAACTAAAGAATCTTTGCCACAATGACTTACGTGAGCCTAAGGACAACTGGAATGGAAGATGAGGGACAAAGAGAGATGAAAATATTTTTTCCCTGGACAATTTTGTATTATGCAGTTTTGTAGAGGGGGATGGTGTCTCTGCCTGCCATGAGTGCCACCTGCTTAACTGTTGCTGCTTCTGTCCTCTCATTCAGAAGGAATTCTCATCTTTGACACAGACTTTCACAATGTTGCCTGTGTTGCGTATTCTAGTGTGTAGGGTCCCAGTGCGCTAAAAGGTCAGTGCAGAAGGATGGCTATAATTCTTTATCACATCTACTTATCATGTGAGTGAATGTGGGCTGGCTTTGTGACAGATTACCTAATGTGTCTTCTCCTTCCTCCTGTCTTGACTTTGTTATTATGTGTGGCCAACTAGAGGCTACTGATAATGTCACAATAATTATATGTGGGTTTTAGTGAGAAGCAAAGGCTGTGTTTAAGCTTCTGGTTCAAAGTGAGGACCGAAATTGTAGTTCTAGACATTATTCCATCTAATTATATATTTGTGCTTTGATTTCTCTTTATGTTATTTGGATATAAATCCCTCAGAAAACCTATTAGGATGATTGTTAATAAGCCCCAAATTGCATGTCCCTGTGTTTATGGTTATCTTAGATAACACTAAAAAAAAAAAAAAATCAACCTTTTATATTCCAGACTTTATGCAAGTTGTTAAATTTGAAAATATTTTTTTATAATTGTATCAAAGAGTTTTGGTTTGTGTGTGCCAAATATTATTGTGTGTTTTCTGTTTCTTTTACGTTTCTGTGATGTTTAAACATATACATGGTTGGAGGCTGCACTATTCCTTGAGTCCAGAAATGTGCATTAGCGTCTTTGCAGCGAATAAAAGTGACTCTGTCATATACATGTATTGACTTTCAACTGGAGAGGGAAAGAATATTTTCTGCAGATTAAAATTATACTCTCTTGACTTCCAGAAAATTGGTGGGAGTAATTATGAGAAGATAGTCTAATTATGGAAGCCACTAAATGCATTTCCAAAACAGCAGGAAAGTCATTACTTATTTCTGTTACATACTGTGATGCACTTATAAAACAAACATATACAAAGGGGATGTTTATTAACAATAGCAGGGCAGCAGAGTGTAGTGGCAACAGACAGAGGGTAAAAATACTGGTGGTGTTTTGCTTCTCAGTCAGCTCAGTCTGGTTATCTAAATTTATTATGGACTCTGGGGTATAAGGAATGATATTTATTGGTCCCCCCCAAACATAGTTCCAAAGTAGTTCTTTCAGTTTGGTTATCTTCTCTTATTAATTTGTCTTCTGTGGATTTAATTATTAGACAAGCTGAAAGAACGTAGAAAGGAGGAGTACGATTTCTTCCACCCCACAATTGGTGCAGTCAACAAGATAGTGCCCGGGCACTGCTCACCCTGAAGCTTCTACGGCAGAAAGATCCTGAGACTTCTAATATGAGTTGGCAAGAGGTAAGAATTCTTGCTAAGTCAGACTCCCAGATCTCTGTACAGTTCAGAGGAAGCAGAGTGGTGAGAGTTTAATTTTTTTTTTTTCCTTTTCTAAATTTAGAGCAGCAGGAGCAAATATTTGTAGAACTATTTCCTTGGATTTAAACTCTTGGTTATTTGGTATGAGTAGTCAAGGTCTCGTTAATTCTTTTCCTCTCAGAGATGGTAAAGACAGGTCCTCTTATGGTGCCTTATATTCCACTGGCCAAAGGATGTATATATATATATGACAGCCAGCCAGGTGGGCGATGGATCTCATCTTAGCAAATCTAAAAGGACGGGTGAGCTTTTGAATGTCACTCTATTCTGTTCAAAAGGCAAGAAACATGAGTCCATGTGTTTTGAAATGGCAGTTACTAACTCTGGGAGTAAACTTTATCATGTAAGAGTTGGTTTTTTTTTTTTTTGTACTCTCTTTTGTGGATGCCTCTTTTCTTCATAGTTACTACAATATATTTTTTTTTTTAACTTTATTTTCACTGTTCACACTATTACAGATGTCCCCTTTCGATCCCCACTTTGTACCCATGTACACTCAGCTTATGCCCCCCCTTCCCTCTGGCCATAAAAAGCCTTATTGGTTTGCATTGCTATTGTCATTAAGAGAGTCTACCATCAATGTTTTCAACTGGAAAAATTTCTAAATTGAAAAATTTTAAGAAGGATCTCATCATAATTGATGTTATATTGGCACCTATAAAAATTTATTGGTACCTACAAATTTTTTTAAGTGAGCAGAGAAATATCAATATAATGTCCTTAAGAGCTCCTTTTAAAAATTGGGATAAATAAAATGGACATTTATGGGGTTAAAACAAGGGTTTAATAACACACTACCAAAGGCTGCATGAGCCAAAGCAACTCCTTGTTGATCCTCCAAATTTAAAGGGCCCAACAAAGCCTAGTCTATTTACCGTATTTTTGGGAAATTTTAAAAGCCAGAAGGCAGAGATTCCAATAAGAAACCTGATCAATAATTGTTTCAGGCAGCATTAAGCAGGTCAATCAAATTAAAAGCTGACAAAAGGATCAGGGTCCTTTGGCTTGACACTTCACTAGGGACCCACAGCCTTTCTGCACCAGACTGGATAAAATGGTCAGGGGATAGAAAAGAGAACTGCCCAGAACTCCTTCATAGGGCAATACCATGAACTCTGCTACTAAAGAATATAGAAATGTAAGAATTAATAAGATTATGAAAATTGGGATGTTTAAGCAGGCTTTATGTAAAGAAGTTATGCCAACTTTTCTAAAGTGTTTTATGGGAATGGATATTATCTCTGGCTAGGAATACTTCCTCTACACCCAGTTTTGTAAAACCAAAACCTGTTGATAAGTTCTAATGGAGGCTGCATTTAAGAATATAAGAGTGATGTCAATACATTTTAATAGTATCAATAGTCAAAACTTGAACAATTGTCAATCAACAGGTTATAACATCTTAAGGAAGCTATTGAGGCATTTATTTAGGTGCTGTCAGGATTATGACAATCATGTTTATATTTAAAGTATTCTGGTCATTTTTGTTAGAACTTCTCTTGAACAAATAGTATTAAGTCTACAAACATCTAAGCTACCTTCTGTCTACCCACAGGTATAAGTTTTCATAAATGGTATAGAAATGCTAAAAATACAAATTGAGAAAGATTATTCACTGTTTGGTTGGGCTTCAACCCACAGGAAAAAATTCTGTAGTTTCACCAAGGATCTTGGGGAATTTTTAATACTGTTGCAAGATGGACACCTAGGGGCTTTGGTAGGACCTTTGAATTGCCGATAGATTGTCTGCTTGGTAGTGATGCATTTTCTATGACTTTGTGTAGGTGTTTTCTTCTGTAGCTATTGTGTCATTTACCTACATTAAACAAATTTATATCTCTTGCTTGGGTGAGTTGACATGTTTTATTTTATTAACCAATCATCTTTGCTCTTATGACATCCATGGAAGGAGAAAAATAATCAATGGATATAAATGAATGAGAAAGAAAGAGATAAAAATGATAATGTAAAACAAAAGCCATTGGTGGAGATTTGAGGGGTGAGGGCACAAAAACATTGAGAACATAAATGAATGGATAAATTGCTAAAGAGAAGCTAAAAGTTTTGTAATGTATCATGGACACTTTAAGAGCAAATGTATTTGGAATGAAAAAATAAATCTTCAAAGAATTACTAAGTAAAATTAGTTCAACAAAACACTGCTTTTATTGTCAAAACAAAAACCATACTGTTCACCCATTCACAACATTATGTCTAAGAAATACATCCTCAAGTGAAAGAACTATTGATTTATATTATTTTCCCCATGACACTCATATTATACAGGGGGAAGTAATCACATGGTAGATTTGTTTTGGGCAGGCTCAGTCAATCATCTGGTGTTCTCTAAGATCTGCCTAGCAAGTAAAATGATAGCATTGCAAGAAAAAATAACACATATCAGAGATGTGGCATGTAAGGATTGAGTCTGATAATGTTGCTTAGTCTCATTTCCTTTTAAACCAGTCTATTTTATGTATGAATGAAGTGTAAAAATCCTCCCATGGCGGATATGAGGATGAGAGGTATTCACAATCAGAACATCACTCCTGTTATTAAGACTTGAATAAAACAGAAATTAAAAAATCAATTAATCTTTCATAAGCAGAAGATTTTTCACCTTTTTAACTTACTGAATCTTGTCTTAAATAATTTTTAAATAATCAGGTATTTACATGTGTTAGATCATTGATAATTATCAATGACATTAGTTACTTTTATAAAAATAGGTGAAAATAAAATACACTTTAGTTTTTTTAGGAAAAAGCACATGAGGATATTATGGAGATGCTGTACATGCTATAATATAAGACCTGGAATTCATAGAATTTGGGGGCTTACTTTTAAGTCACCGAAATCTTCAGATATAACACATTGAAAGGTAAGTATAGCTGTAACTGTGTAACCTTGGACATAGAAGAGCAGGAGAAGTTTTCCTGTTATAAAAGACACTGCAGTAACAGAGATAAAGTGATTTAAACTGTACTTTCTGATGGAAGCTAGCTAAATTAAGAGGGGAATATGAACAAATATGAAGGAATAACCATACAATGTCATGCTGTTGACTGTCCTCAGATATCATGAGTAGCCTAATACTATTCTGGAAAGTGGCTGGTATGAGCTATTATTGACATGGAATGAGGTAAAGGCAGAAAGGAAGGCAATGCAGAGGCACCATGCTCAAGCCAAAAGCGTGCAAACCAGGCACAGGCAAGGGTCCTGAGTGTAGGGCGGGGGTGGAATGGAGGGAGGCCTGGCGAGTCCTGCCTAGACCTACACTGTGCCGGTGGAAGCTAACATTACTTGCTGTCGAAGCTTAAGGCTCCTCCTTTGCTTGAATATAATGGAGATTCTCACCCCTGCAAGAAAATATTTACCCCCACCCCTAGATTCTGCCCTTATCTCTCCTCCTGGTCACCAACTCAATGAAAAATCTCATGTCACACCATAACCAGTTAGAGGTTTACTGTGCAGGCTAAGGGAGAAATGAGAGTATGCTTGGAAGGAACTTCAGGAATTAGTCAACATGTATAGTTAGAAGCCAGGAGAATAATCATGAGACTAGATTCTGAGCATGTTGGACAAGCATAAAACATAAGTTTAGATGAAGCAGAGTGTGTCAGTGTAGGAGCATTTTCCCAGAATATAGGATTCAGCATTCCTGCAGGACTCTTGGAAATGGTTTCTCAACTACTAGGACCACTCCAAGAAGCATGCAAAAGTTATTGCCTGTCAACAGTGAAGTGAAAATGCCAGAATCACACTGGCAGAGAATAGCAAAATGTGATGGAATTATTTCTATGTTCTGGTACATGTACATCAAAAAATTAATTCTATATTATGTTATCTAATATTTTGTCTTTCCTAATATAGTCAGTTCACAGGAGAGCAAGCTCAGGGGTCAACAAGTATAGGACAAAATGTTCTATCACATTAGTTATGAGAGAAATACAAATCCAAACCACAAGGAAACACAAGTTACTTCCATCCAATTAGAGACAATAAAAATTCAGAAATGAGCCCTGGCTGAGTAGCTCAGTTGGTTAGAGCATCATCCCAATATGTCAAGATTGTGGATTACATCCCTGGTCAGGGCACATACAGGAATCAACCAATAAATACATACATAACTGGAACAACAAATCAATTTTTCTCTCTCTCTCTCCCCCACTTCCTCTAAAAATCAATTAATAAAAATTAAAAGGATTTAAGAAAAAATACATATTAAAAATCAATGTCAATACCAAACATTGACAAAGGTGAGGAATAGCTGTATTTCTCACATGATACTGATTTAAAGGGCAAATAGGAAATATCTGGTAAGAAGGATGGCACATGTACCTCACCAAGGCAATTCAAATCTTAAGAGTTTGCAGCATAGCAGATGTTATTAGGCACTTTTAATATTAGGACAATTTTTACAGTTTTAAGAGTATGAGCTTGATTGTTCTTATGTTGTGTGTCAGGCTCCCATTCTTTTCCTAGACAGGCCCTGATTGGCATATAAACCTGACAAGGGGTTGTTGGAGCCCTTCTACAAGAATGTTAAGTGCGATCACTGCTTTGACTTCCGGCCAAGATGGAGGCGTAGACAGACATGCTGCGTCTCCCTCCACAACTAAGAAGAAATACAATTACCTCAGAACTAGAAACAACCAGAAGTTCCAGAAAATCAAACTGCATGGAAATCCAACAAACAAAGATATAAAGAAGAAATACTCATCCAGACAAGCAGGAGGGGCGTAGCCAGGGTGGAGAGGATGCAGTGTGGTGGTGGTGGAAGTGGCGGCGGTGGCGGTGGCGGCGGCAGCAGCAGCAGCAGCAGCCAGCAGCAGAAAGCACAGTTACACGTTTTAATAAGTCAGGAGGAACACCTGGGGAGCGTTCCCAGCTCCTCACCAGAACACGCAGCTCACGTTCCCAGCACCAGGGAAAATCACGCCTCATTACTTCTGACTGTGTGAAGAGTGGGGGTTGGGGTGGAGGCAGAAACTGCACATCTCTCAGCAGAGTCCACTTGTTTAAAGGGCCCCAATGGTCTCAGAACATCTGTAGACCCACCCTCTTGGGTAACGATGGCCAGGGCATCAGCCAGAGAGGCACCAGGCCCATACGGAAGTGGGGAAGTGCATGGAAAAAGGGGCGAGTGCTGAGCAAGTGGCATTGTTCCCTCTCAGACCCCTCCCCCACATACAGCACCACAACGTGGTGAGACAGGTTGCCCTGTACTAACGAATCCCTAAGGCTCTGCCCCTTACAACATAACAGGAGTGATAGCTCTACCTGGGATACAGAGGCAAACAAACACAGGAGCCTGTCAAGACGAGGAGACAGAGAAGTATGGCCCAAAGGAGGGAATGGATCAAGGTTCCAGTGGGAGAACTAAGCGACCAGGAGATAACCAACCTAACAGATGAGGAGATAGCTAACTTAACAGATGCAGAATTCAAAACAGTGGTAATAAAGATGCTCAAAGGCTTGACAGATATGCTTAAGTATGGCAAACGAATAAGGGAAGAAGTGAAGGTTATGTTGAATGAAACGAAGGAAAGTCCACACAAAACCAATGGTGAAGGGAAGAAAACCAGGGTTCGAAACAATGATTTGGAACCTAAGGAAGAAAAAAACAGTCAACCAGTACAGAATGAGGAAATAAGAATTGAAAAAAATGAGGAGAGGCTTGGGAACCTCTGGGACAACTTTAAACGTGCCAATATTCAAATCATGGGGGTACTAGAAGGAGAAGAGGAAGAGCAAGAAATTGAAAACTTATGTGAAAAAATAACAGAGGAAACTTCCCAAATTTTGCAAAGGAAATAGACATACAAGTCCATGAATCACGGAGAGTCCCGGGGGAGCTGGACCCAGAGGCAACCACACCAAGACACATCATGATTAAAATGTCAAAGATGAAAGATAAAGAGAGAATCCTAAAAGCAGTAAGAGAGAAGTGGAGAGTTGCCTATAAAGGGGTGCCTATAAGACTCTCAGCTGATTTCTCAAAAGACACTTTGCAGGCACGAAGGGACTGGCAAGAAGTATTCAAAATGATGAAAAGCAAGGACCTACAACCAAGATTACTCTATCGAGCAAAGACATCATTTAGAATGGAAGGACAGATGAAGTGCTTCCCAGACAAGGTAAAGCTAAAAGAGTTCATCATCACCAAGCCATTATTATATGAAATGTCAAAGGGACTTACTTAAAAAAAGATCATAACTATGAACACTAAAACGACAACAAACTCACAACTGTCAACAACTGAATCTAAAAAATAAAAACAAGATCCAACTAAACAAACCAGAATAGGAACAGAGTCACAGGTATGGGGATCATTTGGAGGGTTATCAGCTGGGAAGAGGAAGGGGGAGAAATGGGATAATGGTGCAGGGATTAAGAAGCATAATTGGTTGGTACAAAATAGACAGGGGGAAATTAAGAATAATCTAGGAAAGGGTGAAGCCAAGAAACTTATATGCACGACTCATGGACATGAACTAAGTGGGGTGGGATTGCTAGAGGGAAGGGTGGTACTAGGCAGAGGGGAGCAAATGGAAAAAAAAAATTGAACTACTGTAACAACATAATCAATAAAATATACTTAAAAAAAAACAAAGAAAGAATGTTAAGTGCTGTATCTGCCCCTCAGCTTTCTCTGCCTGATGATTGCTGGAGGTCAGTCTCTCTTTATGTGTTAATAGGTGGCCTCTGACTTTGCCTACTAATTACTGTCTTTAGTCACCATTTTTCCTCAAAAGCATCACTTGCACTTACCCATAGTGATCCAATTCCATTACTTTATAGCCACAATTTACTCCATATTTGTTATTTGACAAATGCATTGTGCCTATTAATGCTGTGTTTTGAACAGGAATACCACCCGAGTTCACTGCCCATGAAAACTTTAACAGTTGCATTGCTACCTTATTTATGTGTTCTAGCTATCCATGCCTGCTGAATGACAAATGATCAAAACACAAATGGCACATTTAACACTTACTTCCTCAAATCACTTCTGGAACCAACTGCTACAAGTTGATTTCCCTGGGAAGCATACAGGAAATTTATTAGGGAATATCTTCAAGATCATCTCTCGTGGAAGGGAAGGAAGTACAAGTGAGGAGAGGGAGAAGTTCAGCTCTCACACAGTTCCAGTGAAGATCCCAGCTGTCTCCTGCTTGTTGGAACTGCCCTTTCCAGCGGAGGGAGGGGTTTGGCATTTATCTCAATGTCTGTCGGTCATTCATGCAGGATGGAGAGGCCATAGTCTTGGACTTCACAGCTTTCTCCCACAGCAGTGCTGAGTTAAGGGTTGTCTGTCCTCCGTGCTCCCAGTGGTTGGATCGATGTGTTCTCCATTCCAGAAGGAAGATCTGAATGGCACATCACAGTGTCTACCACACATAGCCTTTATTTTTTCTCTTCTGCTTTCAGGGTGCCACTAGTATAGTCATTGAACTGCTTTACTTATATTTCCTAAAGTTTTGCTTATACTATGTCCTCTGCCATTCTCTTTGTTTCTGTGGGCTTATTTCTTAAAAAAAAAACAAAACCCTCTAAAATATAACTTTAGGAGGGTGTGAGCAGTAAACAGAAATTAAAAAATGCTTTCAATCTACTTTGTTAGGAATCTGAAGTCACATTCTTACTGGGGCAGTGTGAAATACCCTGTTCCTACTTGTAACACATGTTGTCCCCACTTTTATTTTACTCATTGTAGATTTAGATGCCTTTCCAGAAGATCCTCTAAGAAACAGCATCACCTTGGGCATACCAGCAGGAGATGACCTGCACTTGGAGGACTCCCAGTATTTATATTTTCTAGTTTCTACGGCTTCTAGCCATAGAAAATTGCTCAGTGACAGAGAAAATGTCACTCTGAGACATGGGAAATGAGGCAGGCCATGATGCAATACCCTAGGAACTCTTTCCTCCTTAGGCTTTGGTCCACCTGTCACACAGTCACTCACATGCGCACACACACACACTTAGGTAGAGAAACAGATTCAAAGTGACAGACACAGAGAGACATTGCTCTGCTATGCAACTGTGTTCTGACTGGACAACTATTCTGGTAGCCTGGGGAAATATTTATTATATTCATATTCAATTTAAAAATGAGAAAGTCCAAGGAAACACCACACTATTATTTTAGAAAGCAGATCTTTACCATTGCTAATTTGCTTCTGTAGTAATACAGCCAGTATGAGCTTTGTAATTTAGAGCTTGGCCTGAAGCCTATTATGAGAAAATTTCACTTAAATTGAGGCTGCAGTGTATTATTTTGTCAAAAAAGCAGCTCTTGTACTGCTGGTCGGTCAGGGCTGTGAACCTTCACTGCAGATGAGATCTCTCATCCGTCCCCAGTTCAACCTAGCCCACTTCTCTGTACCGCTGACAAACTCAGGGGGCCTGGTTCTACCCAGCATATTTCTGTTGGTCAAAGGACCATCTAGGTAAGAGGGAACACTGTTAAGTCCACAGAGCTGGAGTTTACTGGAGAATGAAGCTACTCGATTTCCTCTCTGAAAGGGAAGAAGAAATGATAATGAAATTTGTCATACAGAAAATAAATAAATGATTACAGTGTTTCAATACTCTTTATTTTATAACAGCGCTGGGAGTAGAGTCCCAGTATCATGACCACCTGTATTGGTTTCTTTTGAAGAATTATTAAGAGATTAGTGTCAGACTGTTTGCTTATTATGTTAGATGGGTGATTGATCACATTCTCCTCACAGTTCTTGCATCACTCCAGCTTTTTCTTAGTAAATTTTTTCTTGCAATGTCTATTACACTGACTTGTCCATGCTCACTATCCACAAATGATGAAATGTGGTGTCTAATTCTCTTCTGTTGCTAATATGACAGCCCATCCAGTCTGTCATGATCTCTCAGGACTTCTGTGTACAGTTTTTGCTCATTAGCTCCTGTTCTACCCCTACGCCCTCTGTTCATAATGAAACACATGACTCATCTTTCAACACCTCACAGCACCTTTCAGGTCTCCCTTTTCCATGAGTTCCTAGTTCAGTATGTTGTACATGACTTGTAAAACTCTTTTCTTTTATTCAACAACATTTATCTCAAGTAAGAAGAAGTTGTATAATATGATTTATATTATTTGATTTCTTTCTTTATGTCTAAACAGCAAATTTTATGAAGAAAGGTCTGTATCAGTGTATAAAACTGCTGTATTGTAGGGACTGACAGACAATACTGTCTCCCCAGATTTGTTGAGAATGTTTTCAATGATCAAAAGAGGATAGACTCTAAGTAACATAATATGGATTAAATTAATGTCACAGCGGGTTTTTATTTTTTTGCTAACTGCTTAAATGCTGTGGTCTTGGATTGGAGCAGGCAAAAGAAAGCATGGACAAAGTCCGTGTGATTTTGGAAGCCCTTCATTTCTCTATACCTATATTAAAAACAATCATTATCACAACATGATAATTTTAGTATGACCTGTGTCAGGAATTGTGGTAGGTATTTTGCATATTTTATTTGATCTAATTAAATAATGATCCATTGAGTTTTATAATTTCACCCACATCTTACTAATGACATGATTTGCTTGAGTCCAGACAACTGAAAAGTGTAGGGTTAAGATTCAGATCATGGTCTTCTAATGCCAAAGTCTAGGTGGTACAATCTCTTACCACATATTCTGAAATAACTTTCTAAAGTAATAATATTTTATTACTACTTGAAATATTACTTTAAGAAATAAAAATATTTGTGATAAATAACCTGTAAATTCAGTCATAAAAGTGATAAATATTCTGCTGGTATATATAAAGCAAACAGTTTCCTTCTCAATGTTTTATTTTATTTCTCTTAACTCCCATTTTTTTTAGCTCCCAGGAGGCTGTGGAATAAAAGGCTCAATATAGAAAAACAAGGTTCTGTGTATAAGTTCACTTGCAAGTTTCTTAATATCTTGAATTTATAGATCAATTTCTGTAAAAGCATTCCCTTAAAGGAATCAGAGAATTTATGAACTTATTTTTCAGTGTATCCACTAAAAATGTCTATTGCACAACTAAGTAAAATAATTAACTTTTATTTTGACAATGGCTTTATTGTCACTCAAAAGAAAACACATTGCATTTTTGTGGATTACATATAGTTAATATCTTTGGCTAGAGTTTGTTCCATGAAGGGTGACAAAATTAAATGAAGAATAGAAATAGTTATGAGAACATATACTCTTTCATTAAAATTTTGGACTTTCTGTTTGTATGTGTATACCAGGTCTGTCTGGAAAGAGTCCAGTCATTGTTAATATAATGAGAATGGTTTGCACATCAATATAACCTGGCAGCCAAGGAGAGTGGACTGGAATGTGCATGTGTGAACAATGGCGACTTCACTGTACTAGTCAGTGAAAGTGGTAGACACCACTGAGTGAGCATGTGTGCTGTGTCGCCATTACATTCAAAATGACTGAGTAAGTAGAACAACAAATCTGCATCATATTTTGCATTAAGCTTCAATGTTCATAGCCACAACTATGAGCAACTGGCAATTGGCAGCTTCATCATGTCAACATGCCCACTAATGAATAACATGTCATGCAGAATTTTTTGGCAAAAACGTTAAATCACCCAGGTGACTCAGGCCCCCTATAGCCCAGATTTGGTGCCCTGTGACTTGTGGCTTTTCCCAAAACCAAAATCACCTTTGAAAGGGAAGAGATTTCAGACTGTTGATGAGATTCAGAAAAATACGATGAGGCAGTTAATGGTGACTGGGAGAACTGTGTGAAGTCCCAAAGTAGGCACTTTGAAGGGGACTGAGGTGTCATTGTCCAATATACAATGTTTCTTGTATTATCTTAAATAATGTCTGTATTTTTTCATATTATTTGGCTGTATACCTTCTGGACAGACTTCATATATATGTCATTGAAATTATTCAATCATTTTTTTTTCAGCCATTCATTCAACAAGTAGTTATTGTGCACTTTGTGGTAGACACTGTTTAAGGTGATGAGTAAGTAAAACACGGAGTCCCTGCCATCATGAAGTTTTTGTTTTGTTAGGACAGTTAAACAACAAAAAACATGTTTGCACAAATACGCATATTGTGATTCAAACCATAAGAAAATGAAGTATTTCTGTGGAGGCAAAATTTCAGTGAAAGCAAAATTTTAACATGGAGATAACAGATTAGAAATCAGTCAGGGGAAAGTCTGGAGAAAATGGCATCTCAGGCTGACCAAAAAAGCAAGTGTAAATGACTTAAGAGTGGAAAGTGTCACATTCTAGGAAAAGACAGTGTGACTTGCGCCTGGTGAGAAAGGAACAGTGACAGATTGAGGTTTAGAAGTTGGCCAGATATCAGTGATATAACACCTATTAGAGCATGATGAGAATTAGATTTTATTCAGGTGCACCGTGAAGCTACTGAAGTGTTTTAGGTGGATAATGGCATGGCCTGACATATTTTATAGAATTACTTTTACAGGGAAGATGAAAAGGAAGAGAAAGGAAAGGAAAGGAAGTGGGTAAAGGAATTAATTTCCAAAGGAATGTTGATGGATGGAGGCAATGAAGAAGGAGAGGAATGGTTAAATCTGAGTCAGGAGGAAAATGATTTTGTTGAAACAATGGACCAGATTTATAATTACAGTTTTAGGCACGGTAGCACCAGATTAAGCGGCATTTAGATGTCTTTAGTGCCTTTTAAAAAACGCGGAATAGGCAATTGCCTATGTTCTCAATGTATAAGATGTGATTTAATGACCACTTCATTGTTCTAGTGCTATTACCTTGTTAATGATTTAAATTTTCTCTCTCTGTCTGTCTCTCTGCCTCTCTCACTCACTCCCTCTCTCTCTCTCTTTCTCTCTCTTTCCACCTTTTTGGTTCTGTGCCCTGAGGCAGCTGACACCTGGGACTAAGAAGAAATACTGCTTTCAATCATTCATTTTTGTTACAGTGTTTTCTTTGTGGGTGAAGAAATAAAAATAATAATATGTAGGCAAGTAAAATGTTAATAGATTCAATTACTCAACCTACTTCTGATTTTATATTTAAAAAACAAAGAAAGCAACAAAACAGAAAAGAGATGAGCTACCAGTTTGCATTTTAGTTGCAGTGGAAGGAACTGAGGTAACAAAGCAGTTTGTATCGGTGTCATGGAAATGGAATTTAAATACATTTATGCCTTTCTTTTTTTATTTATTATACTTTACAACTAAAGAAAATGTGTTGCATACAATTAATTTAACTTTTCTTTGATTTTTCACTTTGACCTAGACAGGAATGTTCTAAAAGAAAATGCAAGTAATCAATATATATTTTTCTAATAGTTGTCTTTCTTGGTTTTATAAATTTTATTTCTGTCTTTTTATAAATTTTATTTCTGTTGAAGATGCTTAATTGGTGTTTTGGAAAGCTCTTCTGATGTATAATAAGTTTAGTCTTTAATTTCTGTGATTCCATTGGTACGACAATGTGTGAAATCCAAGTAGTGTGGCTATAAACACATTTGACATTTGTATCAAAGGGTGTCACTTTTCATTTTAAAATGTTTTGTGCCTTTTTCCTGAGTTTCATTTCATGATTATGTGATAAATATGAAGACTGCCTCTGTAACATAAAAAATAAAAAAACTCAATAGGATATGATACTTTTTCAATTATTCGCCTTAAAATAAATTTTAAAAATTATAAAAATAAGAAAAATTATAATACCATTCACAATTCATTGAATCATGTAAAGAAATATAGCATTATTCCCCAGATCTGAGTTATTAATACAACAGCAACATTTTGGGAGGGCCTGAGTTGTACTTTTTGACTGTCACCATTATCAAGTCATTATTTCTGATGTATCACAATTACAGAATTGTTTTCCAGAAAAATTTGTAATTTGTTTTATGTAACTTTTGAGTCACATTGAATTCAAAAATAATGTTCTATAAACACTTCTCAATGACATCTTGCTGTAGATGAGCAAACTGTTAAGATATTAAATATGATACAAGCCTTTTTCATCCACAGTTAAAGTTTAAATATAACCTTGTCTAGAAACAGAGAGATTAAATTTTTTTTTTTATCGTGTGGGCTTAATTCATTAGCTATGCTGAAAGGGTAAAAATAAGTACCATAAACTTTTATATAAACAACCATCCTATCAGGCATTACTTAAAGTGGTTTGTTCTCTATGCTCTGTTTGACCTGTTGATTTTCATCTGTTAATCTACCATTCATATTTTCAAGAAACTTTTGTTTTCAGTTAATAGAATATGTCAAACATACAGCACGCACATGAACATATATGTTCACTTTAGATAATAAACTGTAAATGGATTCTCCACTTAGATTAAGAATTACACTATCGTTTTAAATTGAATTTAACAAGTTTAATTAAAAGAACAAAGAGGCTAGAATACTGATGGATTGCCTAAGAAGAAGGGAAGTCAGAAATCCTGGTGTTCATAGATGCAAGACATATTTTATAACTATGGTGATTAAGACAGTATGTTATGGATGCAATAATATAACATGTTCTAATCTTAGTTTAATAGATTTATTATAAAATACATTTTGAATTTTATCAAATGTGTTTTTTTATACAAAAAGATAATCACATGAAACATATAATTAGTCTGTTAAAATAGTAAATTTCAAATGATGAATTAAATTTGCATTCCTGGAATAAACTGAACTTGATAATAATTAATTAATTGGAATACATTCTTGGATTTCATCTGTTGATACTGTACATTACTTAACAATTTTGCACTTCTTTTTATGAATTAATATGGATATTAACTATCATTTCTAGTCTCTTTTTTTGGTTATATTTTATAAATATTACATTAACCTTGCTTCACTTTTCTGTCCCCTAAATGATTTGTGTAAGGTTTTTTTCCCCCTGAATGCTTGGTGTAACTTACCTGTAAAACTCTAGTACCCAGGTTTGAACTCCCTGAAGACCTTCAACATCACGTGGTTTCCTCTGGGTTCCTCTGTGTCACTGGCCTGCCCCACACTCAGCCTCAGGACTACCCGTCATGACAAAGCTTAAGGAGGCTGGTACACGTCAAGTGAACACAAGCCAAAATGTAGAGGAGAGTGAAGAGAATGGCATGGCAGAAGTGACAACACATGGGTGGAAAAATATGTCATCCCTGAGAAAAAAGCTGGGAAGACTGCCAAAGTTTTCTCAGGCACAAAGAAGCGGCCGCTCACTTTTCCACAGCTGTTGGCCCAGGCAGAAAAGGAGGATTCACATTTGCAGGGAGGCCAGTCATCTTAGCCAAAATTACCTGCTGTCTAATCCCTTTTTATCTTTTTGGTTTGCTACATTTTCTTCCTTTCTGCCCTTTTTGTCCCTTAGGATGACTTCCTGGGATGATGATACCCACTAGTGCTCTTAGCAGTTTAGTTCTCATTTCTGAAACGATTTTGTCTTTTTCTTTAGTTCTTTCCTGAGTTCTGTGATTTCCCTTTGCGTTTTCCCAGGTTCAGTTATACAAGTTATTTCGACCTTTCGACCATGTGTTCTTATTTTTGCTTTGCAATGTTTCTTCATTGATGCAATTGCTCTGTTAGGGTTTTCTTTTAAATTCGGGCTGAAATGTTGAATTACAATCTTCTGTTTGTGGTGACATTTATGCGGTGAGTTTTCCTTGGCTCCTAAGAAGCTTTGCTTTATGTGTTATTTTTTTTTCTTGAAGTCACTCTCACTGTGTTATACAGTTTTATTTTGTGTTATCAATATTTGAATGAATTGGACTTTCCAGACTAGCTATTAGCAGAAGGATCTACGAATTATGGGAAATAATTAGAGTACTTACCTGGTTCCTCAGCCCAAAGGATGCCCTTTTTAACAGCTACAGTCATGAAAATTTTCTGTAATACGTGTTGGCTTCTGTGGCCAGATTTCTTCTGACTCTGTGATGCTGTGTTGTTTCTGAAGGGCTTCTACCAACGAACATGCCTTTTCTCCTCATTGATGACCACCTCTTATAGTTGTTGTCCCCTAGTCCAAGATAATCTCTCCTCTTTCAGAACTGGGGCTTTTATTTGCCCCCTCTGTTCTCTGCATACAGCTCATGCTTTGTTTTCTCCAGCATCTCAAGTCTTCCTCTCTAGGCCAGTTATCGGTACGTATTAAAGATGTGGAGGCACGTTCTTTTCTGAAGGGGACTTTTTGCTGATGATTCTTGGCTTTGTTCTCAATAGGATATCTCAGCAATCCGAATTACTTTCTGATGATCCTGCTCACCTGCTTTCCCACTGTGGCTCCTCAGGCCAACATTGCTGATTTTCTTGTTTTCCTCTAATTTGCAAATAATCTGAAGTTTGTGTTTCAAGTGTACAATTCTATGATACATCATCTGTATATCACATTGCGTGCCCATCACCCAAAGCCAACTCTCATTTTCTTACACCATACTCTCAAATGGGCTGAGTATGGATTAAAGGCTCCTAAGAGAAAACAGGGAGGAAACCTGACTTTGGTCATGGTGATGGTTTCTTTGAATATGACACCAAAAGTTCTTTCATTTTGACTTTGAAATTCCTTCCTGAGAATTAACAATATGTTTTTCTTTCTAAAGCTAGGTGACTAAATGTTTTAAATATTCTATTATTAAATTCTAGATGTATTGTGCTATAGTAAGAAAATGCTATTTGTCATTTTTAAAGTTTGTGGAATTTCTCTATAACCCAGGTTTATTTTTATAATTTGTTTGTTTGTTTATTTATTTTTAGAGAGAGGGGAAAGGAGAAATAGAGGGAGAGAAACATCACTGTGTGGTTGCCTCTCACTTGTGTCCCCAACTGGGGACCTGACGTGCAACCCAGGCATATGCCCTGACTGGGAATCGAACCAGCGACACTTGGTTCGCAGGCCAATGCTCAATCCACTGAGCCCCAGCAGCCAGGGCTTCTATAACCTAGTTTTATTTAATTTATATCAGTTGCATGTTCATTAATTCTCCATGTTTTTTCTGTTCAGATTTTCTCTCTTTTCTGGTTTTCAGATTTTGCTTGAAGCAGCAGCTAATGACATGATTATCTTACCTGACACTGCAATATACAAAAGCAAATAAAACATTCACAATGACCTTTCAGAGCATGACAGACAAAAAGTGGCAAATATGTAACTCTAGTTTCCAACCTAAACTGAAGGGTCACAGAGCACTAGAAATTGCTGATGTCATGTATGGCTATAAATTACGGCTCTTCAAAGAAAGCAGACATCCATGTCAGTGTTTCATACTTTTAAAAATGCCCTGGTCTCTGAACTATTATTAGTATTAAATGGCAAATCACTGCAGGTCACAGCAAGGTCTAAAACTGTAGAACCTCAAGCATGAGGTATATACATATTTAATGTTTCTGTAGTATTTGACAGAGGGCTTTATGGGCTGGTGTTTCAAGCAGCTTTTACGCTTACACAGATTTAAGGAGGTTATGGAAAGAGCACATATAACTAACATTCTGAGTGAACATACATCAAAGGCCCTGGGATTCCTGAAGCTCCCTCTTGTCATGGAGCATAGTGAACACACAAAAAGGGCTTTACTTGTATCCTTGCATCAAATGAAGCTTCTTCATAAGTGTAATTTAAAGGCATGTTCCAAGGCTAATAATACATCCAAAGGTACTCACATTTTACCTTCCTATCCCATTCTCATCCTCCTTGAAAAATATAGAGATAAAAATGTAAAAATTAAGTTCTTGTTTCACTTTATTTGTGATAGCTTTCTTTACATTTAGAAGACTATCAGTCTTAGCAGGATTCTCAGCACCATCTTGATGCAACTAGGGTGTCTGGTTGGGTGAGGTTGCTGTCTTTCAATCCACAAGAAGCATTATTACTATTTTTTAATCTTTGGTACTTGATGAAGAAATCAACAGTGATTGTTATTGTATAACATTGTTCTCCCTTATCTCTCTGCCAACAATCTCACCACAGTGGAAACCATTTTCCACTGTGACACATTCATAACTGAATTTTATACTTTCAAAACTCTGGATTTCTTGTTAGATATAAACAAACAGACAGAAATACCTCTATTGACTGTCACCATAAGCTAAAATGATCACTCATTTCTTTGATGGCCAAAGGCTCTCTTAGTCTGATTACAACATAACTAATTCTGTTGGTATCTCCTTTCTCCTCTCACACCCTCCTCTCCTCTGCTATAGTGACTGTAAGCTTCCGACCATCTCTATACTATAGAGGACATATTGTGAAACTATGCTATTTGATTTATTTGGAGAAACTCCACTTAATTAACAAGCAAAAGACAGCCAAAGTAACAGTTAATATGTAATACAAAAGAAAGATACAATCAATTATGATGTTTTGAATAAGGTGCTGTAGGGAGAGTAAGACGCACAAATATCCATATTGGAGAAGCAAAAATGTTTTTACCCTGAAGCTATATAAATGGATGAGTAAAGACTTTTCTAGGCCAAAGGAAATTAAAAGAGTTGAAGTAATCTGTTAAGTATTGCAGTTAGCTTTCATAGATTGAATAATAGGTTACTTATATTGGAAATCCAATGTTCAAAAAATCCCAAAGCAGTCTCTTGCTGTCAGATTGCTTTACTTCTGTTACACAAGTTTAATCTTTAGAGTTACATTTCCAAAGGAATCTTTGCTTTGTTTTTGTAAAAACATATTGAGCCATAACATGTGATTTTAATAAAAAATTATACAAGATTTTGAAAAATTAAAGCTAGAAGTTTATTAAGCCAAACATAATCTTGAATTTGATTTATGTGTTGACAGGCACCTGCAGGGTACCAAGTCTAATTACCTAAGATGTAGTTGGTAGATTGTATCTGATGCTTCAAGAGGAAGCTGTGGTTGGACATAGAATTTTTGGAGCTATTTACATAGAATTGATAACTGAGTAAGTGACTGAATATGACAAAGCAAAAAATATAAGTAGAGGAATATCTATGACCAAAGACAAAATTGCCTTTTTTTTTCTATTTACAGATTATATAATTATGTTATCTTATATATTTTAACATAGTCAATCAAGTAGTTCCTCAGATTCTTCAAACGAAGTTTGGAGGTAAAGTAGACAAATTAACTAAAAATTTTCAAATTATATAGTCATACAAAGGTGCTATAAATAAAGACTTCAGGCTTTAGGGCAATTCTAAATTAGACAATAATACGGACTAAATATATTTCCTTGGAAATATGTTTTTCCTTTGTGATTAAATTAAAATCATTATATCCCCATTTTTTATTTATTTAGAAAAGTCATAATTGAGGTATAATTTCAAATGAGTTTTAAAGAAATGATTTTATTTCACATATGCACTTAAAATAATAACATGATACTCATCACAAAACACATTAGCCTTAGAAAACTTCAAAGAAGAGTTCCAAGTTATAAAAGTGCATATATGATGTTTGTGTTTAAGTTAAAGGTAAATGAATAGACTTCGATTCTGATGACTGAAAAACCACCCAACTTACCTAAGTCTAGTTTCTTGATGCATGAAATATATGATAATGATTACTGTATAATAAACCACCCAAGCTTCAGTGGCTGATACCATAAGCATATATTATTGCTTATGTGTCTATTGGTCAGCTGGATATTTCTGTTTTGGTTGACCTCACTCATGTCTGCAGTTGGTTAATCAGGCAGTGTATAGGTAGCTGGTTTTAAATGTCCTATATTGGGACACCTGAAATTGTTAGGCCTCTCTCCATGTGGTCTTTCATTCACTAGTAGGTTGGCCTAATATTTTTCTTATGATAGTAGTGGCAGGATTCCAGGAAAAAAAGTAGAAGTACCTAGGCCATTTCAAGACCTAGGCTTGAAACTGGTACCCTGAGACTTCTATGGTATTTAATTAGTCCAAGCAAGTCAAATTCAAGAGATGGAGACAGATTCTTCTTGTTGATGGGAAGAACATGCAAAGAGCATGGATATAAATAGGGATGAAAAATTCAGCCATATTTGCACCTAACCTACCACATAATTATACTCTTTAAGAAAAAGAAGTGGAAGAGATGTTCTCAAATTTTAATGTGAAAAAGAAACTGTCTTGGATATTCATTAAAATGCAAGTCAATGGACCATATGCCCTCATAGTAGGATTTTAACTCTGTAAAGTGGTCTAGTGATCCTTAATTAAATAAAATCATCTCACTTCCCAGTGATGCTGATGGAGATGGTCTAATGACTATAATTAGAGGAGTCGTCGTCGGCAGCCATCCGTCTCGAGAGACGATGGTGTAGCTTCTTAAGAGTCTATCTGCACCGCCGAGAATGGCTGTGCAGTCCGACTCGGGAGTGACACGGTATCTGTCTCCTCCCGTGTTGAATCGACATCTTGCGATGATGCTGGAGTGTCCTCTCCAGTGAAGCTGAAGCTACAGAGCCTGGGCAGGGTGATATGGAGGGTCTGCTGTTGCCCATGCAGCAGACCCCCCCTCTCTACGCAGCTGAAGGATCCAAGGGAAAGACGGAGTCAATACAGCTTGGCTTCAGGTGCGCCGCAGGAGTTGCCGGTGTTGACTACAACGTCGAACCACCTTAGGGACTCCGGCTCCGGATTTTCTGTCGGGGTTTACTCCCTTAGCCTTTCCCCTGAAGAGGTATGCCGCAAGGCAGCGGAGGTTTTTTGGAGTCAGAGTTTTCCTTCTCTGATGTGCCCTGACTGGAAGATCGAACCAGCGACACTTGAGTAATGAAGGTTGAATTATTGTAAGAGCAAATGATGAAGCAGGGGATATCTGCTCAAAGATTATTGTTTTCATTTGTTACTGCATTAATTTTCAGTGTTCAAAAGGCTTCTACATACATTATCTAAGAACACAGAAGCTGGTAAATGGAGTAGGAATGGAACATATTTTGTAATTTATATCTATTATGAAATTTTGGGGACTTAAACACCAGTCTTCTAGCACATAAGACAGTTATCTAACCATAATTTTAGTTTTGTGATTCAGGCAAGCAAATAAAGATGGTAAAAAAAATAAAAATAAAAACATTGCATTTATTCAAAGTTTTACTCAATGCATAAGCATTTAGAATGGGAAAGATTGTGCTTACTAAAAATCAATTTGGAGAAATTAGTTAATTTAGAAGGAAGGGTTTTTTTTTTAACTCAAAAGTGAAGAAAAAAATGTAAATTTCCAGCAGTGACTCAAATTCTGTCCTGAAGAAAAACAGTTTTATTGCAAGCTATAATATTTAAGAATTATGACCATTATTATTGTAGGAAAGTTCTCTGATCAAGCTTTTTCCCAGTTTTTATGGCATTAAAACTGTGTTTTACTTGTCAATAATTGAATTGAGTATTTTCATTGTGTGGAGCTAAAATTGAGAACTGCATTATGAGATAAATTTCAGGCAAATTTCCCATAGTTTACATATGAGCTCACTAAAGCTACTCAAGAAATTTCTTAAGAAAGTAATTGAAGAAAATTTACATTGTGAAAAATGCCAAGTATGATTTGAAGCTGAAATATTGATGAATTAATGAAGAATTCACAATCTTTTAAAAATAGTTAATGGCCAAAGGACAAGTTTGGTTGGCAAAAGTCTAAGGGTACACAAATTTCAGTTGGACATTGTTGCTAAAAAGAAATGGAAAATTGCCAGTGCTAAAGAGAAGCACTGCTTCTTTCAAAATTAGTAAACTACTAGCCTCAATAATTCAAGAGAATAAACTATCAAATGTTAAAAAAGGATATTACATAAAAGCCAAAGGGTAATTGAACAGCTAAGTGAAGAAAAAAAAGTACAATGCCATTGATCTTCCTATTGCCAAGGAGACAGAAAATGGACATTTAAAAAGTGATTCATGCTCCTGGTAATGGGATAAGAAAGAAAATAGCTACTAAAGATTAAGATGAATAATGAGGAGAATATTCAAGGAGTGAAATCTTGTTGGCTAGAGAAAATGTCTCAGAAAGATTTCTTTTTTCTTAAGAGAACACAGAGATTGCGTAAGGACTTATTGACTATTTTCAACTAAAATTACATGCTTATTTAGGTATATTTTTGCTCAAGTAACTGTAAGTCTTGACAAGTTATCTGAAACTCCTATATTTGAGTGTTATGACCTACAAGAAGGACACAGGAACTTCCATTTCTAAAGTTCAGAGATACCATTGTAATCAGAATTCTGTAACCTACCTTCTTCTAAGAAAACCTATTAGTTAATCCAATGATAAATTTATTGGCAGAGCATGACAGATATTTCTCTGAGATTGATTTAGTGGTCATTCTTCAAAGTTCTTTGTTAAAATCATCCATGTCTTTATTGTTTAAACAGGCAGCCCTAACCCTGTCTTGGGAGGTGTTAGTTTGCTAGGACTACCGTAACAAAATACCACTGAATGGCTGGTTTAAACAACAAAAATTTATTTTCACACAGTTTTGCAGCCTAGAAGCTCAAGGTCAAGGTGTCTGAAGGTTTGGTTTCTCCAGCGGCCTCTGTCCTTAGCTTGCAGACGGCTGCTTTTTTGATGTCTTCACACTATCTTTCCTTCCCACGCGGGCATCCCTTGTGTCCCTCTGTTCAGATTACTTCTTACACTAGTCAGATATGGTTAGGGCCCGCCCTACTGACATCGTTTTAACGTAATCACCTCTTTAAAGCCCTATGTCCAACTACGGTCACATCTGAGTTAAAATACCGTAGAGTAGGTGGCTTAAACAATGATGGAGGCTGGGAAGCCCATGATCATGGTGCCTGCAGGTTTGGTGTCTGGAAGGAGTTTGCCGCCCGATGCAGAGACAGCGTCTTCTCCCGGTTAGGTACAATGGCTGGCTCATATGGTGTGTGCTTCACTTAATAAGAAACCACCCTGACCATTCCCCAAAGTAGTGGCATCATTTCTCATTTTCATCCTTTGTATGAGAAGAGCCCAGTTACTCTGCATCCTTGTCAAAATGTGGTATGGTTGGTTTTCTTAAATTTTAGACATTCTGATGTGTTACATGGTGATATCTCATTATATTTTTTAATATATATTCCCCCACTGACTAATGATTTTGAATGTTTTTTATGTCCTCATTGGCCAAACGTACATTTTCTTTGCTAAGTAAGTGCCTATTCAAATCTTTTGCCCATTATTAATTGAACATGTTTTTATTGCCTTATTTTCTGGTTACTAAGTTTTGATAATTCTGTATATATGAGGTCTGTCCAGAAGGTATCTAGCCATGTAATATGAAAAATAGAGGTATTTATTGAAGAAGATACAAGAAACATTGTACATAGGAAAATGATACCTCAGTCCCCTCAAAGTAGGCACCTTGGGATCTCACACAGTTCTTCTAATAGCCATTAGCTGCCCCATCACATTTTCCTGAATCTCACCGATGGTATGAAATCTCTTCCCTTTCGAAGGTGATTTTAATTTTTGGAAAAGCCAGAAGTTACAGGGCGCCAAATCTGGGCTGTAGGGACTCTGAGTCCCCTCGGTGATTTGATGTTTCTCTGAAAAACTCTGCATGAGACGTGGTGCATGAGTAGGTGCATTGCTGTGATGAGGTTCTACAGTTCTAGGCCTTGCTGTGACCTACAGTGATTTGCCATTTAATACTAATAATAGTTCAGAGACCAGGGCATTTTTAAAAGTATGAAACACTGACATGGATGTCTGCTTTCTTTGAAGAGCTGTAATTTATAGCCATACACGACATTCACAATTTCTAGTGCTCTGTGACCCTTCAATTTAGATTGGAAACTAAAACTACATATCTGTCACATTTTTGTCTGCCACACTCTGGTACATTAGAAAAGACTTCATTTCTTTGGTTATGTGCTCTTGCTCTTATGTCTTCAACTTCTCTCTGAGAAGTCATTCCCATAAGTATTTGATATTCAAAAGCACTTGATTCATACTTTCCTCTTGCTGACTCCCAATACCTCTCAGAATGACAGAAAATCTTCTCAGATGATTTGTTTAGATATGCCATATTAGTTTTCTAATCCTCCATTTGGTTCTATTTTTCCAGTGAAACATTTCAAACATGAAAATAGAGAAATACAATGCACATGTTAACATACAGCTCAGAAATCAATGCCCCATGACTCATCGATTTTCAACTACATTACCATTACTCTTTTCTGTCATTTTAAATTTATTTCCGAAATCACATCATTTTAATTGTGTATTTTTATCTCTAATGTATTAAGATTATTTAAAAAGCATAATTACAATACCACTTTCAGATTCAGCTTTTCTTATACAAAACTGTGGCACCAGGAGAGGTACCCCAACAGTTGGATGGTGTGTTGCAGGATTAAAATAACTGGCAGAACCCTAGATCCCCAAAGCTTTCTGTGATAATCCTTGAGCTTCATTTACCCCTTTTATCTTGTTCCTTCCAGATCTGTGAAACTGTTCATCTCTTACTGGACAGAGCTTTTGTGTAAGAGACTAATAATTCCATCTTGTTCTAGTCACTAGGCCAGGTCTCAGCTTTTCCTGGGAATTAAATGCTGAATTCTAATAGTTAAGAAAAAAAAAACAAAACTAATACCCACAGAGAATGGCAGTGATTTGGCAACTAATAGTAGACCGTATCTGAGGATATTTAAGGGAATGAGGTTTGAGATGGCTTATTCAGAAAATTTGAACATATTTTAGATAAGAGTAAATTTGTTGATTATGCTCCAAAGAGGCTTTATTTGATATCTCAGTTCCAATGGGCATGGAGTCTAACAATTTTCTGGGTTGTTATGAAAAATTGCATCTATCAATGGATCATAAAATGAGATTGTCATCCAGAAACCAACTGGTAAAAAAAAGAGGCAGGAATTCTAAGACTTGGGGGGATGGGACCACTGAGTCATGGCATGCGTCTTCTAACTATGTCCACTGAAAGAACCCAAAAGAGATTTCTTTTGCTATTTGGTAAAGGAATCACATTTTTTTCAAGTAGAGCTACAGATAAAAGACAATGTTATTTTTAAAAAGTTTTCTGGTTATAAAAAAGGTAAGAAACTTCTGAGTAGTCTACTAAATGTCCTGGAAATTGTGAGGTTTCCCTTCTGGCTGGTGGGAATAAGAGCTAAGCTGATTGCTGTTGCTTCAAATCGTTTTGGCTGTTTTTTCCCCAGCCTGAGGGAACTTCTCATAAACATATGTTGAACAGTACTATTTTTGTTTTTTAAAGATTTTATTTATTTATTTTTAGACAGAGGAGAAGGGAAGGAGAAAGAGAGGCAGAGAAACATCCATGTGTGGTTGCCTCTTGCACGCCCTCAACTAGGGACCTGGCCTGCAACCCAGGCCTGTGCCCTGACTGGGAGATTAACCAGCAACCCTTTGGTTTGCAGGTCGGCACTCAGTCCACTGAGCCACACGGGCCAGGGCTGAACAGTATTCTTTGAACACTCAGCAGGGATCTTCTGCAGGTCTGTGTAGCTCTCTCTTCTCTTGTCCTCCACCCTGTGGACTCCAGCTGCCTTCATCTCTTCCGACTGGCTTCTTCCTCCCTGCACTGTGGCCTGGACACACTCTCAAAGCAATAAACTAGGACACTGGAAGGGCTCTCCTCATTTGCTTGCCTTTTCTAAAAGATCTAATTTCTGTGTTGCCTGATGTGTAATGTCTTAAATCCTGTCTCAAATATTTCATCGCTTTTCTGGTTGTTTCAGGTAAATTAGTCCCCACCTCCAAAATACACATTTCCATGGTTTATTTAAAAGTATTATATATTAATTTCCAAATAAGTGGATTTTTTCAGACATCTTTGTGTTATTGACTTCTAGTTTAATTACATATTGATCTCTGAACATTTTGTATGATTTCATTTATTTGAAGTTGTTATGGTTGGTCTTATGGCCCAGAAATTGGAATATGGTCTATCTTGGTGAATGTTTTGTGTGCACTGAAAAGAATGTATATTCTGTTATTGTTGTCTGAAGTGTTCTGTAAATGTTAGTGTATTAGCCAGCATTCTCCAGAGAAATATATATATATTCGGTCTTCAGACTGGTTTGGTACCTCCTCTGCCCCATGGGTATTATTATTAGATGATAATAAAAAAAAAATGTAAAGTTTTTTGTTGTTTTCCCCTAATCAGCTCCTCCCCAAAACAATTATATAATTTTTGTTTTCAGCTACCACTCACATTTTAAAGTATTAGAAAGAAGAGCTATAGTTTGTTATAGCTATCCAGTTATATACTTCTATTATTCTTTTGTTCATCCTGATGTTCCAAGTTTCACTCTAGTAAATTTTATTTCAGCCTAGAAAACTTCCTTTACATATATACATCAAGGAATCAACTCATATAATTGTGGGCTGGTAAATCTACATTTACAGGGAAGGCCAGCAGGCTGAATGTCTGGCAAGAATGTTTGGTCTTGAGACCAAAGCGGTCTGGAGGTAGAATTACCTCCTCTTCAGGGAGCCTTAGTTTTTGCTCTTAAGGTCTTCACTGAGTTATACCCACACACATCATGGAGGGTAATCTGCTTTAATCAGAGTCTACTCATTTCGATCTTAATCACATCTACAAAATGTCCTGAAGAGCAATATCTAGACTGGTGTTTGATGAAATATCTGGGCACCCTTGCGTAGCCAAATTGACACATAAATTTAAGCATCACAGTCAGTTAGTTAGGTCAAGTTGGTGAATTAGGTCAGGGCTTCTTCTAAATACTCTCTAGTTGTCTGTCTTCATGTTCTACTCATGATAATTAATGATAAAACCTCTCCAACTATAATTTCATTTTTTAAATTTCTCCTTCAGTTCTATCAGTTTTACTACATGTATTTTGAACTTTTGTTTTTAGGGGTATGCTTTGAGGATATTTATACTCTTCTGGTAAACGTAGTATTTCAAGATTTTATACTGTCCCTTATTACCTATCAATGGCAAGACCTGGCATTTTATGGTGTGATATTGAAGAAACAAGAAGGGACACAACTGATGAAAATGACAATAAAATTTCAACTTCAACACCCAGCAGAAAACAAAGGATTGTGTTCCACATGCTCTGTTTCAAAAGACATAGCTAAATTCAGCATGACTTTCAATAAAATATGGTTATGATAGGGAAGCAAGCAAGCAAGAAAAATCTTTAGCCTGCCAAAAGTTATTGTTAGCAATTTCCAGCTTTAGGACAGTTCACATTGTGAGTGAGTTTCTCATTCTCTGGTTTATAAAGATCACAAAGTTATACTGACAATAGAAATTAAAATACTTTTAGAAAGCTACTTTGAGTTAATTTCCTGTTCAATCTATTCAATATAATGTCTCCTATAGGAGTTTAACTTAGTCAAAAAGCAGAAGCCATCAGATGAATTTCCTCTTATTCCTCCGAGAATGTATTGTCCTTCTCACAGAAAATTGAATGCTTCCTCCAAGACACATCTGTTGGTGTTTTTAAGCAGTATTTTCATCTCCATCTTATTTCTGATTACATTATACCTAATTATAAGAATTCTGAGTATAAAGTGGACATGTAACTTGCATAAGTATCATTAAGAGTAAAGGTAAAAAAATCATTCCCGAGACTGTGCAGCATTGAAAAAAAATACGAGTGTCCTACATTACTGTAGCAGAATGTTGAATTTTCTCTTGTTTTTGACTTTAATTAATTAATTTTGAAGCTTTACTTGGAAATTGTCTTTGATTCAGGAGGTGAGAGTATTTCTGCTTTGATGGTGATTACCATCCAACCTACATACACAAAAGAAAATTCTTTGCATATTTTATTAAACTCAGGCCTGGTGCTGAAGTACTGTTTAGTGTTCCTAAGCACATAGGTGCCAAATAAACCACTTCAGGCATGATTTATAGTGCTGCTGACCCTAAGTTTAATACTAGTGAATCGGAAACATGTATTAAATGAAGTATCTTTAAACAGAAACACACATCAAACAGGACTATTTATTGATCAGGTGACAAAAATGTTGTCATTAGAAGTTCACAAAAGACCCAATTCTGTATTTTACTTTGAAGAAATGGTTCATTACTCACTAAGTTAGTGCTCATGGCAATTTTATGAGTCATCACTACTGTAGATAACAAGAATTGGCTTTACATAGAAAGTGAAAATTCAGATAAGTGCTATGCAGGAGAGACTTCTGGTATTCAGTAAGTGCATTTCTTTTTTCTTATTCTTTTCTTTTTTTCCTCTTTTTTTTTTTTTTTTTTTTTTTGTATGTAGAGAGGGCAGATAGTGTTGAGATGGATGGTCAGAAAAGACATTTCCTGAGGATATGATGTTGTGTTAAAAACAAACTTTAAAAGTAGAATAAGTTTCCATAAGTTTAAGTGAGAGTGGACCTGTGCCCTACATAGGCCTTTTGGTGAGAGAGTGGGGTTTATTCCAGGACCTGAAGGTTGGAGCTCAGTACTGAACAAGAGTCATCACACAAGTTCTAGACTTCGCAATACTTTATGGCTCCCGATGCTAAACCCTTGAAAGAAGGAAGAGAGTAGTAAGGACACAGTCATTTTCTATCTTTGAAAAAAACTATCCTGCACAGAATACCTAAGAAATGCTAGATGAGATGATAGTGGTGGCAGAAAAGAAGAGCTTAAACCTATATTTAAGGCCATCTAAGGTCAATAGTAATTGAAAGATACTTTTCTAAAATTATTTGGAAAGATCTAGGTGGTACATTTCATCTAGACTTGTACAGAAGCACAAAATAAAGCCAGTAGCTAATTTGATGGTTTGGTTGTATTGTGACAAAAGGCCCGGCTATTCTACCCAATGAAAGAGAAGAGAACAATTTTTAAAAACTAAATTACTTTTCATGTTGTAATCCCACTTGGTGAAAAATCCACCTTACATTAAAAAAGCAAGAGCCCATGTTTCCTCTTCCCAGAGACAACAGAGGAGGGATAATCCACAGGAGAAAAAGCAGCCATGGTCTCACGGCATAAAACATTAGTTTCCTCTCTTGGATAGCAGTTTTTTAATTGACAAAGTTGTAAACTTTTAATTTGTTTTCCTAATCTTTAGGGCAAGCAGCATTTGTTTGTTAACTTCTCTGTTTCAAGTTATTATAAGCATTTTATTACTTGGTTTATGATATATTTTTTCAGAAAGGCAAATATGTCCAACACTCCTTTTTCTGAAATTCTTGTTTATATATTATGTCTTTAAAAATATATATTCACATGGTTCAGAATAGGTGAATTTTGACTCAAAGACTGAACAATGGAGAGTGCATTCTGAAAACTAGTAAATTTTTGAGCCACAACATGAGCAAGTAAAGCAAGTATAGGTGGCCACTAATTACATAAAGCACTTGGAAAATTCAATATGAATTTTAAATTTCTACTTTCAGGAATTTCTGAGATTTCAATTTCATATTTCAGCCATGACTGTGATTAGACCAGGAGGCTATGTGTTTTGCCCTGGTACGATGGGTGGTGATTTCTCAGAGTGCAGAAGGTAATATTTTCCAGGGAAGGGACTGTTATTTGCATACTACTCTTTGCCAAGTACTCTGCCTTCCTTTGAGATAAAGAGCATTTCAAATATTGTGTAATGAACTGTTATCACTATTGTGTGCGAGTCATTCAGTCTGAAAAGACATAAAACAAGAACAGTGAAGTTTGTCTGAAACAATTCACAGGTTTGACATGAACAGGGAATTCAAATATCAACCCAAAGTGGCAAGCAGGCATTTAGTCTTTGTCAAGTGCAAAAGCGTGTGATTCATAGGAAAAAAGTTATTTTAGAAAAACAGACTGAGCACAGGACAAAGGAGAGGAGAATACTATTTGCTTCAGGGTTACATGGCACACTGTTGAATTTGAGCTTTTTTTTTTACCCCGGAATCTTGAATATCAACGTTTTTAAAAAGCCTAAAATTCAGCTTGAGAGAATCATTCAAATCAAGAAGCATTATAGTGAACGGTCCTGAGCCCAGAAGCATTTCAGATTTAATGTGAAGCTGATAGTTTTTCTTTACTGTTCATCTTTTCAATGATCTTTAGACTGCTGATTACAAGGGCCTTCTGCTCATTCCGCTATGACTGTTTCCCAAGCTCAGTTCTTACGTGTGGCTGGAGTATTTGGCCACCTCTGTGATAATATTGGAAAGAACTGGAAAACGTATGAAATTTTAGCATCTCCCAAGTAAGTCTGAAGTTTGTACGCTATAAGTTTCACTTTTAGAGACTATCTTGAAGTTAAAAGAATTTTCTACATGTTTCATAGCAATGGTTTCAAGTAGAAGAATATATTAACATATTCAATAATATCTAAATAGGTTGCACTAATTTATCGACTACTTGTTAAGGAGACATTCAAAAATAAAAAAAAAAACTAAATTATTCTGAAATAATTTTATCCCCAGATATCACCTCTTCACCTTGAATTTATTATTCTTGGTGACAGTAATGCTACCTTGTCTTTTCATCTTTGTTCCTTCTAGACTATAATTGCAGGTGTTTTCAAATTAACCTATTATTGTGTGTTTTCACATAGCAGTGCTCTGATATAGCAAGTAAGACAATGAAGAAAAACCCCTCAAAGAGTTATTCGTTAAAAATCACATATCCTCTCTTTAGCAGTAGATACACTTAGGTGAACTCACTTTCCTCAAGCTGATACCACTAGGCATAACCCACTCACCCCTACTTTTATCTTTTAAATGAATCATTTCTAATTCTTATAAATGAGCTTTTCTGCTGAGACTGTGGGGTCTCTTTTGACTCTATTTAATTAGAGACTTTGGAGCATCATCGTTGGGTTAGAAACTTTGCATAAGCAAGATTCTGCCTATTATTGAATTTATACTGTTTCACCATGATGTTTAAACTTTTACTAAAAACAACTAAATGCACATGGCCAAAGATTAAAGAGTAGAGAAGGATCAATCTGTGAGGAATATTTACAACTGTGAGTAACACAAAACTCAACTAAAGTGGTCTAAACAATAAGGATGCTGATTTTGTTTCCCCTTCATGAGTTTTGAGGGCAGGTAACCACAAGGTTTGATGGATAACTCTACAACATCACTGAAGTTCAGTCTCTTCCTGATGTTCCATGTCCTCTGGGTTCATTTCTTATTAAAAGTGATCTTTTCCCTATCCCTAAAAATCCTAGGTAATCTAGTATTACACATTCCTCCAAAAGATTACATAATGTGAAAGTTAAAAAATATATCTCTTTACCCTACAAAGAAAAGCAATGGAATCACATTGGGATACAGGAAGAGTTTGGGAAAAGGAGAAAATGGGAAACCGCATATAGAATAAAATATCTTGTGTGCTAGACTTCCTCCAAATGCTTTCACAGGGACGATCCCTGCCTCCCCCAATAAAACGATATTCACCCACAATCTCATTGACTGAGAAGTCATTTTGATTGTATATTCTCAACCAAACAAAAAATGATAATAAAAACCAAGTAAGATGATGCCTTAGTGAGTCCTAAATTCCTCACAATGTTCTAGCTCATCCTGGCCTAGCCCGCCTCACGTCCAAACTCGTATCCATCACTTTCTCTTCTCCACTCTGCTCCGGCCTCACCAGTTTGGTTTCCCCACTGGACATATTCCATATGCTCTCACCTCAGTGTCTTTGGCTGCTTCCTCGGTCTATACAGTTCTTCCCATTAATATCCTGCCAATTTTCTCTTGCCTTCTTTCAGGTCACTATTCAGATATAGTTTCTCAGAGAAGCCTGGGCACAACCCTTTCCATAATTGCAGCCCACCCAAACCCAGCACTTCCCTCCGCTCCTCTTGCTTCTCCTTTTCTCCTGAGGACTCATATTGTATCCTCTGCATCTAAATTTTGTGTCATCCAGAGCGAAATGCTAGTTCCCTGAAGACTGAGACTTTGTCTCTTTGTTCAGTGTGTTCACTCTCACACCGGGAACAGCTCTTAATTTGGGACGTTCTCAGGATTGGGCAAACGGAGCTTTGTTTTAGGGTCTCAGACAGAGCGCAGAGTGTAAATGGCAGAGCAGCTAGGACTTGTTGCTAGGAGACAAGCCATTGTGTTCTACATGTGGTTTCCCATTTTCTCCTTTTTCCAGAGAGGACTTGGTATTGGTTTTTTAAAACATTTTCCTTTCTGCTCCTGAATATTGTGTATATTTGGGGGAAATATGCAGACTCCGCTATTCCCATCTCTGTCTCGTGCGCTGATGAATCTGGGAGAGAGAGGAAGGGAGTGTTGGCTTTGCTGCTGCACTTGGTCTCGCCTGTCACGCCACTCAACTTCTGACAGGTCTACTGGAAGAGGACATGAGCTATGCCAAGTTTCTAAATTTTGTTATTAATTTTTGTTTCATTGTGGTTTTAAAAGAATCTCGCTACCATCATCACCATACAATTGCTCCCTTTCACTTCTCTTACCTCCACCCAATTCTCTTCCCTGCTGATAACCCCCAGTCGGTTTTCTGTCTCTCTAAATTTGTTTTGTTTTATTCTGTTTGTTTATCTGTTTTGGTTTTTTTTAATATCCCACATATAAGTAAAACCAGATGGTATTTGTTTTTTTCTGACTGACTTATTTCACTTAGCATAATACCCTGAAGATCCACCCATGTTGTCAAAGATGGTAGCATTTTTTTTTTCTTTTTTATGGCTGAGTTATTCAAAAGACAAGATATAGCAGGTGTTGGTGAGGATATGGAGAAGAGGGAACACTTGTGCATTGTTGGTGGGAACGTAAACTGGCACAGACACTATGGAAAAACTATATGCAGATTCTACAAAATATTAAAAATAAAACTACCATGTGATCCAGCTATTCCACTTTCGGATTGTAATCTAAAATATGAAAAAGATATACATACTCCGATGTCTACTGCCACCTTATTTACCATAGCTAAGATCTTAAAACAACTAATAACACCTATTAAACACACAACTGTTGGTGAACAGATTGAAATGAATTATTCTGAGGTATTTAAGATAATATTAGTTCAATGTATCAAAGAATATAAATAATGGACTTAAGTTAACAATTGGTTGGTGTAGGCAGAAAGAACGTGAAGAGTGACTCCAGTAATGTGGAACTTCAAAGAGCAGGAAAAAACACAAACAGTAGGAAGTAAGATTGAAATAGCTTTGAGTGACAAATATCTTCCCACTCGAGCTTGAGTTCTCTAGATTATAGCTATAAAAGTTGAAAGGAATGAAACAGGGCAGGGTGGCAAAAAACCATTTGAGCTTGATAATTATTTCTAGAGAAAAAAAAACCACCTTTAAATGTGTTTATTGGCAACTGAAATTGATTAAAAATATACATAAAAGCCTACTCAGCAACCGAAGCAAGGAGATCAATTTTTAAAGAGGTTTGGACCATTCAAGTTCTAGAATAACTTTACACTGTTAATGTGTGGTATTAGGAAGCACACGATGAAAGTCACACAGTTCATAAGCAGGACAAAATCACCAAAACCAATCTCATGTATATGCTCAAAGGAAAATGGGTACAAAGAAACTCACACAGGTGGATCCAGGGATCAATGGACATGAAATCTCCTGAGTAAATAATGGACATGGGATCCCCGCCCAGCCTCCCCCCCCCCCCCCAAAGGGAGCAAAAATAGAGCAATTAATGAACATGGCCACCTTCCGGGTAGGGATGCTTCAGAAGACTTGCTGCAGGTTATCCAAATTCCTATGTCCTGAGACTACTGCGTGTTTCTGTTGTTTCCGTTTGATTGTGAGTTTCTATTGCTGTATTTATATTGCTTATTGAGTATATGGAAGAGCTGGAGTTGGGCATTTTCTTGTTTTTATTTTATATATCGGTGTAACGTTGGTCACATCCGGACATGGGGAAAAGACAGTGGATTGTGTGGAAACCCTGTTGGGTCAGTGTCTCTGGACATTGCAAGTAACACAGATTTCACTCCTAAGCTGATACCATAGCTTATTTTAAGACACCAGCTCTTTATGTTTATAGGCAAACAGATTCTGGTTGATATGATATATAAATGGACTTCATTACTTTCTATTCATTGTTGAACTTCTAAGGCCAGACAAGTGAGTCCCTTAGGTTGAGGCAATATTCTGTGGAATTTCATAGTCATGCATTAGATAACTCTGTGAGAACCTTGGTACTACACCCCAAAGCTGCAGGTTTTGTTACTATTCCATATGTGGAAGATGTATCAGTTACGGTAAGGAAAAATCATTGCTGCATGTATCAAAATATTTCTGTCATCAAGAAAATAAATGCTTAATGTGATGAGATAGATTATGTATTACAGATAATTCCTTCTTTTGCTCACATGACCACTTCAGTTAAAATCCACTAACAGAACATTAACATGAGCACTAAAATCCAAGCTCAGACTAACGAAAACAATAAAACACCTCACTGATTGATTGATGCTTGAAATTGCCATAACTATATTACCATGGAATTTTAAGCTTCTTAAAACATAAGACATAGAAAAGCTGTGTTACATTTTAAACTGCATTAACAATTTTAAAAGTCCACAGTCACACATGCATATGTGATCATTGACTTCAAAGTATACATTTACCAGAAGATTACTTTAAAAAGT